>NC_135217.1:17797800-17806363 GCF_052324685.1 Brachyhypopomus gauderio | reverse complement strand
CAACTACTAAGACATTCCCGTGGTATTCCCGTGGTAGTTTGTTTGATGTCTTTCTTCTGGCCTTTACAGGGAGAGTATCCAAGTTTAGTTACATCACTGAACCCAAAACCTGGCATCATCCAGCTCTCACTGTGTGTACAAGTGTGTCTGCGTGTGTGTGTACGAGTGTGCAATGTGCTTTGTGCACTACGTGCTTTTATTATGTGTGAGAGTATGTGTCCTGTGCGCCCCGGGAGACATGTGAGGGCTCTAGTAGGAGCAGATGGTTAAAGTTCACGCCCTTTTACTGACCCCAGTAGGGTGTTTGGACTGCTTCCAAGAGGTGTCTACAGAGCGGGGTCATAAGCCCCCTGCCGTCTTCTGAGAATTAGGAAGCCGTTCGCCGAGATCCTCGGAACCCTGCTGCGGCTGAACGACTTGTACTGATGGAGGAATGCAGTCTGCCCAGTAGTAGCGATGCCAGCTGCTGGTTTGTAAGCAAATAAATGTTTAACCAGTGGAATGAGGGTTTATCAGCCCCTTCCTCACTGCATGGTTCAACTCTCCATCAGGGCTGACGGCCAACCAGGTCGACTGCGGCCTAGAGAGGCACCCTGGGAGGTCGTTAGGCTACTTGCTAGGCAGTTACTTGAGGTTCTTAGTCTGACACTCGACCTAAGAGAGCGTGACTAACAGGACGGAAAAGCCGCATCGCACCGCCCCAGGAGACCGGGGAGGGACGCGGGGAGGTTCTTCCTCATGACAAGCCTGGCACTGGCACTAAATGGCGAGGGAGCCCCTTTTTTCCGACCTCCGCCCTTATGACACCACGTCCTTATTTACTCATCTGCTGGGGTCGTGAGGGTGCGGGCCCCTTCGTTTATTGACCAGAAGCCCCTCCCGCCCTCCTGGGGTTCTGCATTCTCCATGGAGGGCAAAGCCAGACGGGAAGGGGATCAGGAATTCATCTGCTCCTAACAAGCCAGCTCATCAGAGTGTGCTCGTCGTGTCGAAGGGCGTCGGGGATTGAGTGTGACGAGCAGCCCCAGTGAAGCCGGACTGGGGGGTTACACGCCCTTCTCCCCAACCTGAGGCAGGCAGCCAGCTAATTGGGGGAAAGCCTTCAAAAAAGCCGCCGCATGTGAGGAGATGCAGGTCGTGTGGAGGGGATGAAATCGTGAACGTGAAATGAAATAGTTATGAGACCTGCCGCACAAGAGTCGGCTTATTTTAAACTGAACTCCTTCCTCTGCCTTTGAAGATACATTCTCAGTCTCTCTCTTGCAGTCTCTGCCAAACTTCCGTTTCCATCTCGCTGTTTTTCACATATGTACAGACTGAGGTGTTTCTTCCTTTGTGTTCCTGCCTACCTGCACAGAGGTTCTTCGCATTTTCCTCTGACTTCTCCATTAATATTGTATCTTTACGAGCCGTGTGGCAGGCGCATAGGTTTGTGTCTAGTTCAGATGGTCCCAGAGAAGCAAACTTCTGGTGCATATTGTATAGGCAGCGAACACTCAGGAGAAAGGGCATTCACCCGCGAGAGTTTTTGTTTGTTATACAGAGCAGTCTACTTGAGCTTTGAGCACGAGTAGCAAAGGCAGGGCGGCTTGCCGCCAAAGGTTCCGTTCGTCTGCTCGTCTTCCCAAACGGGTGTCTTAGGGGTGGCAGAGTCTGGGAGGTACAGGCAGGTCGAGTGGAGGACGCTGTCTGGGAAGAAGGCACAGCTCGGTAACCAGAGAAAACAGCAGACAGAATACCTCAGTATGGCAAAACTTTGTGGAGAAGAAGAGGGAGAGTGCAGTGTAAGATGGTAGTGTTAACGAGGGGGAGATGAGGATTGGGTGAGCTAATTAGAAGTTAGGTGAGCATGATCGAACCTGACTCTGTCTCTCCGGGGGGAGGGGGGATCTGGGCGTGCTAACCAGGGCACCTCTTTGCTGAGTTCATGACACACACACACATCTCCTTTTGCTCTAACCAGTTTTGTGTGTGTGTGATGCTTACTAAAAATACTGGGGTGCTAAAACATGTCTCCATTTGTTTTTAGCTTCTGAAACATCAGTTGTCTGTCACATTCTGGCTCTTTGCAGACTCTTGAAACACGGTATAAGCGTTGTTAAAGTTTCTGCTAGATCACAATGTTCTCATAGTGCTAGTGTCCAGCCTTAAACTGGAACTTCAGCAGATCTAAAGCACTGCGCCATGTCAAATGGCCATCAAGGACTTTCTTGTGCATACCAGTCTTCTGTGGGTCACGTGAGCTCTGAAGAACTGCCCTCACGTTGATACCAAGCACTCTTCTGCATGCCGTCTGCTCCATTTGAACAGCTGCTGCACGGTCAGACGCATCAGTCAGGATGTTACGGGTCTCCATGAGCCCCTGATTGGTTGAATTACCTTAGCCAATAATGTGCTTTGTATAACGTGGTGTGTTATACAAAATCTACCTGAAAAGCTGTAGTGTCATATAAGTAAAATCAAAGCTTTGATTACCATACATTTTATTTTATATTTCTGATAAAATAAAGTGTTTCAGAACAAACAATTAAACAAACATTTATAAAAAATAGCAATAATTCATAAAATAATCTTATGGGATCTTGTGCTAATATCCTGTCAGTTACTTGTTGGTATGTACTTTTAATTTGGTAGTGTAACACAATCGTTTGTTGGTTATATGCTCTCTATAAACTCTCTATATGTTGAATTTAAAGTGATATTGCTGAGTAGTGATGATACACATGATGCTAAGAAAAGCATACTGTGAAAAATGTTTCACAATATGCAAATATCTTTCTCTTTTCCCACCCCAACTCCAGTCAACTCTCGTTAGCTTATTACACAGTGGTCTGTCCCATTTACCACCCGGCAGGGCACTGTAGACCAATTATGCAGTGTTTATGCTAATGAGAGCACTGGGGATTGGTGGAGGTGTCTTTGCAGTTAAAATCTGCCTATTGGAGTATGTGGTGAGGCAGTGTGAGGAGGTAGGAAGGGGGGGGGGGGGGGGTGTTTATTTGCCGACAGGATTCTTCTGCAGACTCCCTGAGGCTGTAAGGAGCAGGGGAGGAGTCATAAAGGTGCAGCCATTACACAACGGCACCCGACCGCCGCTAATCTCTCACACGCCCTTCGCTCTCTACGGCTATGCATATTTACAGTAATAGAGATTAGCTGAGCAGTCGGGAGACCTGGGCCAGTGTAATAATCTCCTCGGCTTTATAATCACACCAACCAGCTTACTTCATGTAGAGCTGAGACGTGACAGGTCTCCATTACTGCTGCACATTAACATGGCAGCATGTTCCTTAAAGCAGTCGTCGCAGTCATTGTGTTAACTTGTGTTAACTCATTGTGTTGCGAGTCAGGAATCAGCCTCCTTTTAAAAATCATTTTCCTTGCACAATTGGCTTCCCCGTAACACACCCAAGAGGTGTTTGTGAATTTGTCGATCTATTCGGTGCTGATAGGTGCTGATGGACTAAAATGTGCATTCATCAGGTCACTATTAGTGTATTTGAATGTAGTGAATTTAAATTTGATAGACAAACTTTGGATAAGTGGAACCATGCAGTCAAGTTTAAAACGCAAGCCAGAGGTGTGACAGACTCATGCGGGTGGAACACGTTTACTCTGGTTATTGGAAGGAGAGTTAAACATCCCAATAGTTTTCATGATTGATAAAATAATAAATCACATTTTTTCACTTTTGCTTCTCTGTCAGCATATTTTTCTCACAGGTTAGTGTTGTGTAAATATTCACTTTTGCTGGTGAACATGGTTGGATGGTTTCATTGTAGTAACAGATTATACTTTACCCTTGAGTGTCAGTCTGTCTGACTAATGCCTCCTCCAGCAGGTTTTCCAACTATGTGGAAATGTTTGCGGTGTGACTTCTGGTTGGCAGTAAAATCACCGAGCTTCTGTGTAACGGCATGGCCTCCCCCTCCACTTTCCAGGATGACTTTCGAGGGAGGCCATCACTTAGCCGGTTTGGGCGAAGCGTCCGCTAGATGATGTTTGATTGATTGCTTTCAGAGTGTCGGCGCTGAGAGGAAAGAGGAAGACTGTCTGTTGTGGTGATTGGCACAGAGCGGTCTTGACACCTTGGTGTTTAGGACCCTCTCTGTTCCCCCTCACACACACACACACACACACACACACACACACACCGTCATGCCAGGCCATCCTGCTCATGCCACGCCAGCTTTGTTCACTTGCTTAACCAGCAACGACGTGTGACACTTTCATTTAAGGAGGGCCACACTCCCTGCCTGTAACACACCAGTCATGCAGACCTCTAATATGATGTATGAGGATGTGGTTTGGCCGTGTGTGTGTGTGTGTGTGTGTGTGTGTGTGTGTGTGTGTGTGTGTGTGTGTGTGTGTGTGTGTGTGTGTGTGTGTGTGTGTGTGTGTGTGTGTGTGTGTGTGTGTGTGTGTGTGTGTGTGTGTGTGTGTGTGTGTGTGTGTGTGTGTGTCATGGGAGCACTAACTCCAGGGAATGTAACACCTCATTCATTTGGTGTTTAGTGTGCTTTGAAGTCGGCACGTTTGCTGTGGTTGAACCCTTGTCTGACCCCATGACCCCCAGTGCGGCAGGAAGTGCCCCAGCACTCGGCTGTTGGAAAATCTGGCTTTCTGCCCAAGTGCATCTAGCATTCATAAATGTTTCATACACCATATGTCTGCAACATACAGCAAGGCATACCCTCCACCGTGTGCCTGCTAGACAGGGTCTCGGAGTGTGTGCATGTGTGTGTGCGTGCATGTGTGTGTTTTGTGTGGGCACACATATGGCAAATCGCATATCAAGGACTGTATGTGTCAAGCACTTTTTAGGAAAACTTCCACTCTTTTTTTTTTTTAACATTTACTCTACGATCAGGGTTTCACCATAACGTGAAATCAAAGGAAGTCTGATAATCCTGGATAAACCTTCTCATCCACACACACCCAATAAAGTCTCAAAAAAGTCTGCTGTTTCAAACCTAATTCCAGAAGACTGAATACCAGCAAGTTTGAATGGGCAGTGTTCAACACTATTTTTTTTTATTTAACCCTTGTTTAACCAGGAAAAAAAAAAGTCCCATTGAGCCACAATGGCTCTTCTTCCAGGGAGTCCTGGCCAAGAGTGGCAGGCAGCAAGTT
The DNA here is from genome assembly GCF_052324685.1 of Brachyhypopomus gauderio. NCBI lineage: Eukaryota > Metazoa > Chordata > Actinopteri > Gymnotiformes > Hypopomidae > Brachyhypopomus > Brachyhypopomus gauderio. The sequence continues at coordinate 17,801,230 of NC_135217.1, read as the reverse complement.
AAACATTTAAAATAAAAATACAAAGACACAGGACAGAACTGCAAGAGGACTGAAGACAAAAATCAAACTACAAAATCAAATAAAGAAATAAAATATGAATGAAACTAAAACATGCAACATACACTAAGGAAAAAGAAAACTAAAACAAGACAATTCTCATAAACACAACTGACAATACATTTAGAGAAATAGACTAATGATTATGTAGGCCCTACCTCCACTGTGTTGGCATGAGAGCTGCCTGGCCCATGACAGCAGATCCCTTCTCCGTTTGCCGTCAGGAGTTGGGGGAATACCCCACCACTCTCCTGAGGTGCTAGTGTGAATATGAGAAACATCCCTGCACTGTGGGCACACACACTGCTCTCATTACTGCTACACACACACACACACACACACACACACACACACACACACACACACACACACACACACACACACACACACACACACACACTACATACGCCACTCTCATTATTTACACATGCTGCTCTCATAATACACAGAGCACAGACATTACACAAACACTGCACACACTATACACAGTACACACACAGTACACACGCACTACACACAGTACACACGCACTACAAACACACCCGTTGGCACACGTTGTGTGTTTTCTTATACTACACACACGGTGCTCTCACTGCACACACACTGCTCTCACACTGCACACACACTGTTCTCACACTGCACACACACTGCTCTCACACTACACACACACTGCTGTCATTACTGCACACACACTGCTGTCATTACTGCACACACACTGCTGTCATTACTAAACACACACTGCTGTCATTACTAAACACACACTGCTTTCACATTGCAGTCCCTCTGCCTGCCCTGAGCTGCTCATGGAAATAAAATTGCATTTCTTTTGCTCGCTCTCTCTCTCTCTTTCTCTCTCTCTCTCTCCTCTCTCTCTCTCTCTCTCTCTCTCTCTCTCTGCATTTGTGAGTGTGTGTGTAGTCTCCACTCCTCCTGTGTATAGTCTCCTATGGTCTCTTGCTACTCTCGTGTAGGTGTGAGTGGCAGCAGGGCATTGGCTTGTTGCCAGTGCTGGGTTATGGCTGGTGGGACATGATGGGACAGGCTGGGGGGACATGATGGGACAGGCTGGGGGGACGGGCTGGTGGGACGGGGGCCATACTGCTGACGACACTCACCACACCCTGGAGCATAGACTCCCGGCCCAGCTGTCAGCTTCTCCTCACTGCCAGGATGGTATGCAGGGACCCCCCCCCCCCCCCCCCACCCACCCCACCCAGCACACACACACACACACACACACACACACACACACACACACACAGTGCCTCAAGTTGTCACCTGATATGCAACAGCTTCCCCTCCACACCAGCAACTGGCCAAGGCTGATGGGAAACGTCCGGCCTGGTGGTGTAAGAAGTGTAAGATCTCCCTGCCTGCGCTTGTGTCTGCCAGCTCTACAGCTCTTCGATGCTGTTCTCTCTCTCTCTCTCTCTCTCTCTCTCTCTCTCTCTCTCTCTCTCTCTCTCTCTCTCTCTCTCTCTCTCTCTCTCTCTCTCTCTCCCTCCCTCCCTCCCTCTGAGTGCTTGTGGGAGCTGTGCAAGGTGGTGGATTTAGGCGGAGCTGCAACTAAAGCCTCTCACCACATCGCTGTAATTAGCTGCCAAAGGAGTGATGCGCTGAAATGGCTTCCTGATAACCCCCACTGGACTGGAGCAGACTGAGCAGACACACACACACACACACACACACACACACGATTGCACGGATGCATACGTACACTCACACACACTACACCATGTGCTCATTTGAATCTGCTCGCACTATCGATTGAACATAATTCTGAAGAGCTGCAGGGAAATGAATAAATGACCATCCATTGATTTGGGGATAAAGACCTGCCAGCCTGCCCGGTCTGTGCTCGACTCCCTGCTATGAAGGGAAACATATTGACTCCCCAGACTCTTTCAGAAATAACGTCTCACGTGCCCTGGGCTCTGTGTCTAATTGCGCTGCTTATGTCTGCAAGCGGATCTTATGCATCTTTTATCATTTAAAAAAAACAATACTAAATCAGTATTTACATGGTGCTTTGAATGTGTTTATCTAACTGTGGTTACGTTCCTGCCTGTTTTCTTACTGAGACTTTGCCCATAACAGAAAATAGCTCATGTTGGGGTCACTAACCTGCTTAAGCAATTTGACATATTTTAACAGCAATTGCAAAAATACATACTTAATACACTGGGTATTAAACTGGAACTCCCCTCAAATGCACATAACTCTCTCTCTCTCTCTCTCTCTCTCATTCATATATATATATATATATATATATATATATATATATATTAGTGGTGGGACTTTAACGCGTTAATTTCGATTAATTAATTACAGGAAAATTAACGCACTAAAAAAATTAACGCATTTTAACGCATTTAACGGACGAGACACTTTTGCACCGTGGAATGTTTCTCAGTGCGCGAGTTCCGGGCATACAGATTATGGACCCACAATAAGATCATGATGGAGATGACTGAAGAGGCTACGCTGGTGGATGGGAAATTTAAATATAAGAAACTTTCAGATGGAAGTACAAACAAAAATAGTGTTATTTACACTTTATGTAGGAAGGAGTTCGCTTATCACAGGAGCACTTCCACCCTTCGTTGCCACCTCAACGCAAAACATGTTGCGGCTAAAGCTGGGCGTACACTGTGCGATATTTTAAATCGTGTACTCAGCTCCAGCTCAAACTGTACGACTAAATCGCAGGGAGAGTCGGCTCGTGGAGCTGCTTCAACAGTGCGATACTCTCACGAGGAGCGATTTGAATTTCAAACATGTTTGATGTTCTTGCGACGCTGCGATTTCTGATCGGGAGTTGGTCGTGAGGTGTGAATCGTTCCTCGTTTACCTGTGTAAACTATACGATGCACGACACGCGATTGAGCCGAAACGAGTGAAAAATCGGCTGAAAATGGGCCAAAAATCGCACAGTGTACGCCCAGCTTAACGCGCAGGTCAGTAATGATAACTTAGCTGCTAAATGTATTCCTAGTACAATAGGGTGACCAAACGTACGTAATTCACATCCTGTGAGGAAACGTCCTGGTTTTTAAATGACCTTCATTGGACCATTAAGACTGGATTAAACTTTCGCGAATGGCCGTAGCGCGCGACTCCGCACGCGTTTATACATGATGCGTCACATTATTTGTGTTGTCCGCTCTCTGTGGTCGAAGATAAATGCTTACAAGAAGCGCTGCGAATTGCGTCAACTGATGCAAGTTACGAACTACCGTCCAGGGGTGAGTTTCCCAAAACGTTCTTAGCGCCAAGTACTTCTTAACCTCGTACGTAAGAACGAGGTGACGAAGTACTTGGCACTAAGAACGTTTTGGGAAACTCACCCCAGAAAGACAATGTCGAAGAAAAT
>NC_135217.1:17655300-17792800 GCF_052324685.1 Brachyhypopomus gauderio | reverse complement strand
CTAAATTCCAGCACTTTTCAAACCTGGAACACAAAACAATATTAATTTTTGTCAGGTAAATGTTCCTTCCTGTTTTTGAGGGGTGTTTCTTTACACTACCACATATCGTTTCACAGAACACTGCAAAGAGTCGCCCGCTACAGTCACTCGCGAAAGTATAATCCATAATAAATAATCCAGCCATGACGCGGCTCATGGATTACTTCACACGCAGCGCCGTGCGGCCGTTAGGGTTATTTAAACAAATTTAAACATGGGTCTGTGGCGGGAGCTGAGTGCAGAGCGTTGAGGAGTGATTTCGATTGGAGGATTGTGCTCTCTGTCTGAGATTTTTTAATTAAATTTTTTTGCTGGTCCAGCGTGGCGCGTGCCAGTGATTATGCCTCGGCATGCAAACGGTGGCACGTGTGCCATAGGTTGCCGACCCCTGCCATAGACTAATATAAAACTGGCATAGGCCTCTCTGCTGTAAATCGAGAATCAAATCGTGACCCTAAAAATATAATCGAATCGAGGATTTAGAGAATCGTGACACCCCTAGTAGACACAGGAAGAGGCTCGGCTGGCCCCCACTGTCCTTGGCTTGAGTGAGCAGTTTGGCTAATGCAGAGTGGGAGTGAGACATACAGGTGTGAGGGTGCTCACCATGTCTCTAACACACACACACACACACACACACACACACACACACACACACACACTCTGGGAAGATGAGATCTTTGGAGAAAATGAGGTCTTCACAGTAATGGGTTTGAAAAAGTATTGGTCATTGCAGTGAAGGTGATTACGCATCTTTGCGTCCACACACACACACACACACACACACACACACACACACACGTACACACACACACACGTACACATGAGGATGAACCCTTATTTGTGTGTGCAGCACTGTCTCTGGTCATGGTGGTCTCAGGCACAAGTCACACAGCCCTGGACACAGTGTCCAAACGGACCTTCTGATCTGTCCCTCTGGGGAGGTCACTAACGGGAAGACAGTGTTTGTGTAGATGTTTAATAATGATCTGCAGATCTGTCATTTGCTTTCACCTCTTCATACTGACCAATCATCCATCTCTCTCACACACACACACACACACACACACACACACACACACACACAAACAAACACACCATTCCACGTATGCACAGTGTAAGACAATGCGTTATTAAATCAAACTCTGGTGGAATATCGTTTCCTCTTCTGGCTTTCACTTTTTTATTTTTGTTTTGGGGGCCTTACAATGGTTTTTTTTTTTCTTTCCTTTTAATGCCTTCCTGTCTCAGGTTGGCTTTCAGTCGTTGGCCATGCTGAGTGGTGTGTGTGTTAGAGAGAGAGAGAGAGATGGGGGTGCTGGAGTGAGGAGGTGGTGGTGAGAGTGTGTGTCTGCCTGAAGTCTCACTGTCTGGCCTTGAAGTGTTTACATGGCCTGTCTGCTTTCATCAGGCCACTGGGGTCTGAAGGCCTTGTTGATCTCACCTGGTCCTCTTCCCAAGGCCTTGCTTCTCATTATGACCCATGGCCCTCAACGTTCACCAGAGCACTCTCATTCTCTCTTCTCCTCCCATCATCCCCCACCACTCACTCACTCACTCTCTCTCTCTCTCTCTCTCTCTTTATCTCTGTCTCTTGTCAGTTTTCTCTCCTTCTCCTGTTGTCTCCTGTACTCTCCGGTGTCGTCCTCTCAGCCTACGTGTCTGGGTGGAGTGAGGGACACTGGGAGAGTGGACAGGTAGGAGATGATTGTGTGGAATGCCTGCATAAAACAAGCCCTCTGCTTCCAATAGGGATTCACTGTCCTCACTAGAGTGTTGTGACAGGCCACGTGTGTGTGTGTGTGTGTGTGTGTGTGTGTGTGTGTGTGTGTGTGTGTGTGTGTGTGTGTGTGTGTGTGTGTGTGTGTGTGTGTGTGTGTGTGTGTGTGTGTGTGTGTGTGTGTGTGTGTGCACTATAAAAAAGCCCCTTTTATTTAAAAGCAAGCCTGCAGGGTGGGCTTCTGCTGGAAGGTCATCCAGCCAGTCCTAACATTTCTTGACACACACACAAAAACACACAAACAACACACCAGGTGGGGTGTGGCCCACCCACTTCCAAACAGTGTGAGGAGAGAAGAGAGGACTGAACAAGTGTTGAGAGAGAGAGATGGGGAGAAAGAAAGAGAGAGAGAGAGGTGGGAGAGAGAAAGAGAGAACGCCAGAGTAAAACAGCATCTGCTTTTCGCTTCAGTGGTTCTAAAGACGAGAAAGGGGATGTGTGGGGGGGGGGTGACTGTGATCACACCTGTCGGCAGGTCGCCATAGCAACCTCATTAGTGGGCCAGTAGGATAAAGGCAGGGGTTGCTTAGAGATGCCAAAACAGAGGGAAAAGACAGTTCAAAGAGAGAGAGGAGAGAGAGAGAGAGAGAGGTGGGAGAGAGAGAGAGAGGGGGGGGTAGCAGAAGAGATGGAAGTAAAAGAATGGGCTTTGTGTCTGAGAGTTTTGAGCGCGGTCTAATCACACCATGTCTTCTCCGCAGGAGGCAGTGCAGCTGTAAACAACACTCAGACTGCTTTTGTGAAAACTGCCCTTTAGCCTCGCTACCGCTCCGCTAGCCCCGCCTCCGCTAGCTCCGCCCCAGTCCGCCTCTCACGCACTGCTGACACGGTCCCAACAGCCTTCACCTTCAGTCCGGACCCCCCCACACTGGCCTTGCTGCCTGCTTTCAGCTGCTGCTCTGAGAGCGTATGGGTGTTGGACGTTTCCCCGAAAAAGTGATTGGTCACCAGTTTTCTGGTTGAAAACACAGTGAGTAAGGCTCTAAGGCGGAGGTGTAACCCACTGACAATCTCTCACACACACAGACACACACACACACACATACACACACACACACTAACACAGACAGGCACATGCAGAATCTATTTTTGCCCCCAATTTTCAGAAGATATCTCCTCAAGAAGCAGAGCTGCAGCCATTCTAGCGTACCAAGTTGTGACACAGTTCTTGCTGTGTTCTTCCTTCACGCGTGGTGCACACAGCCGTGCTGACATTTCGCTCTCCACCGTTCCTTATCGTAGCCCATCTGTAATGGAAGTCATGGTCCCATACCTTGAATTTGCATAGCCTCCACTTACTGACCAATCATGGGCATTCTCTTGTGCAGGAGGTCTCTTCCATGATTGGAGGAGAAGCAGAGGCGTCTGAGCAAGTGCTGGCGCATCTCTGGCCCTGCAAGGCCTTTCATGATGAAGGAATTGGCGGAGGTCGTAGGTCACTGTTCGTCTCGGAGGGGAAGATCTTATTATTGTGTGGATTTATGAAGGCTGCCAATGCAGCAGGCTTCTCACTAGCCCCTGCTTCTGAATAAGCAACATCAGCTGTGTGTGTGTGTGTGTGTGTGTGTGTGTGTGTGTGTGTGTGTGTGTGTGTGTGTGTTAAAGGGTCCCCATTTTCCTGCAGCTTTCTCTGCCTTCTTTAAATCGTTCTTGGCCTCTTCCTATTGCTGAAAGATTGAGAACCCTTATTGCCAGTTTTACTAAACACAAAGCAACAAAACAACAACCAGACGAGACCCCCTGCGTCCCCCAGCGCATTGGCACGCCGCACACACACACGCGCGGAGGTCGTCTGCGTGACTAGACCAGGTCGTCTGCCCTCCGGGACTCCGGCGAGTGTTCGGGACTCCTGCAGGGTTCCCAGCTCGCTCCTCCTCTGCCCTTTCTTGCCACCGAAAGTGAGCCGCTCCACCTGGGAGTCTCCGTTATTTAGCCGCCGAACACCTGCGCGGCTTGAAGATGCTGGCGTTTACGAGGGGCCAGGAGAGGCACGGCACAGCAAAAGACCCCTTGGTTGTTTATCTCCTCATCCCCCCCATGCTTCTGAGTGACCGTGTCACACTCTGCAAGTTATGGGTCTGAGCATGTGGGGATTTTTGGCCCCCAGTGCTTTAAGGGAAGAAAGAAGCATTATAGTTCATGCCTGTCTAGATACAATATGAATCTAAGGGGTATTTGGCAGATCAAGGGAGAGAGATAATGAGAAGAGACAGAGGGGAGACACGGGTAGAGAAAGGGGGAGGAAAAGTGGGAGGAGGAGAGATAGAGGGAGAGGAGGAGAGAGGGAGAGGGTCTTCGTTGGGGTCTCTGTGCAGCTCTGTGCTCTTCCCTGTGGCCACTGCGTCCTGTATGAGCCCTCAGGCTGTGGGGAGCTGGGACCTGCTCGTCCTGAGAGACGTTTTAGAGAGTTGTGCTTATTTGGGCTGCCTCACACAGTCCGAGCTGAATATCAGGACATATCATACCTGCCTTCAGCTCAGCAAGAATTTACCTCAGTAAGAGACTTTGACTCTCTCTCTCTCTCTCTCTCTCTCTCTCTCTCTCCTTCTGTCTCTCACTCCTTCCAAGACAAAAGGATAGGTCTCCCTCTTCTAGACACTTGCGGAATGATATACACTTTGTGGCAGGAGCAAGCAAAATTTGAATTTACTCAAGAAGCCGAACACAGTCGCTGGTTCCTTAGCTAGTCAGAGTAAATCTGATTGGAATTCCCCCACCGTCTCTTTCTCACTCACTCGCACTGACTGGTGCTGACAGGGAGAAATTTCTGCCTAGTGCTCCACTGTGCTCTCTTCTGAGCCCTGGAGACAGATTTAGATCTCCTCTCTTCTCCTCCTCTGTCTCTCTTCTCCTGTCCTCATCAAAGTGATTAGGTTTCCCCCAACATGCTGTGTTTGTGGCGCTGGCCAGTGCAGTAGCAGCATTTAGACTCGGAGAGAGGAGGGATCACCTGTCACGTCATTAGAGCGTTAATTACCTCAGCCCACACTCCCATCAGTCTTACAAGAGTAATTCTGGGACTTGGCAGCTATTTGCAGTATCATTAACTCTTACTTTCATTAGAGAAAACACAACAGAGTTACACACACACACACACACACACACACACACTCAAATGTGATGATATTGCAGATGTTCTTTCAGACGATATGACGGTGTCATCTGAAATGATGTGTTCATGAATTTTTCGAGCGTTAAAATCTGCCCTTTCCAGAACTCAAAAGCACACTGTTCCTTCTCAGTGAGGCGGTCTCGCCCCTCTCATACACATCACCACACACACACACACAAACACACACACACACACACACACACACCCTGTGGGGCTTTTTTGAAGGAAATCTCATTCACCACACACATGACCAGAAAAATCACTTTCAAATCCTTGAAAACCCTGAAACAGCAGCGAGAGAAGATTCCCGTCGTAGAAATCATTCTAATGCCTCGCCCACAGTTCCCCGCAGTGGCAGCAGAAATCATTCTAATGCCCCGCCCACAGTTCCCCGCAGTGGCAGCAGAAATCATTCTAATGCCCCGCCGTCACAGTTCCCTGCAGTGGCAGCAGAGCTAGCTAACTGCCCTTTATTGGCTTCATGTGCTGCTAGTGATAGCGATCATAGCGTTGGTACCATGGAAACGCGGCAGCCTGGCCCCTGGCATGCGGTCCTCGCAGTCTGCCCCAATCAGACGAGTTTCGCCTTTGCATTTGCACATCTGCTAAAGTTGGTTTGTAGGAACAGACACATTCACTACGCTGCGGATCCCTGGTGAGTCTGCGGTGGCCACCGGGGTTTAATAGCGCTGCATTTCTAGACTTTTGTGAGTGGAGAGGCACCCTGGCCACGTGTTGCCCAACCCAAAAGCCAGGGGAGAACCGTGTAGTCGGCCTGTCTCCCAGGGCCAGCAGAGAACCATGTAACTGGGCTTGCTGCACAGAGGTGCTGACAGCAGCTCATTTGGCCATGTGGGCATGTGCCCACGTGTGTGTGTGCTCTCTAGAGAGCCCGATTCGCTATCCATGCTCAAAAAGCTGACGGGTGACGGCAGCGTCTGGGAAACGTGTAACATCCACCTCAGGCTCACGTGGCATTAATAATGCACAGACGTGCTCCTTCCTCACGTTCAAACAGGCACCGGAGACGCACGTACTGGAGCTGAGATTCATAAACGAGGAGACAAATAAAGATTGTCAGAATGTGTGTGCGTGCGTGTGTGCGTGTGTGTGCAAGAGTGTGGTGGATGTGGTCCCTGTCAGAATCCCCTGTTCATCAGCGCTCTGCCGCCCCACAATGCCCTTTGTTTTCTCATCATAGTTCACGGCTGTCGGACGTGCGGCTGGTCTCCAGGGTGTTGCCCCAGAGACGGGCCTCCTGGCATGATTGCTTTTCTCCAGGTGACCCTGTTCCTGTAGTTCACGATGCCCTGGAGTTCAGAGTTCAGAGTTCAGGATGCCCTATTACCTTCACTCTAACTTGTGCCAGGATTAATGTATATTGCAAAATGGTTCAGAAAAATTCCAGACTAAGGAGAGTGATGTTCAGAGTGGTGCTAATTTATGTAACTTTTAATTTTTTTTCAGGATGTTAATATAAAGATCATGTGTGTAAAATGAGTTTTTACCAATAGTTCCTAGGACAAAAAACCCACCAAGTGACGGATTTAGTAGATTTACAGAATTCTAACAGTGTTCCACCCTGATAAGACTGTTGTGTCAGCGGTTGTGTGGATAACCTTTAGCCACACAGTACATGCACAAAATCAATAGTCACGTACATGCAAACACACTCACTCAAATGAAATAACATGGACACATTTTGCCTCATCTTGCACTTGGTCAGTGTTTGTTAATTAACCTAATTAACATTACCTCAGCTGAGAGCCGGGCTTACTTCCCTTACATATTAAGTCAGGACTTCAGACGGTCCATGACCGAGTCTGCTGTCTGTGGCTACAGGGAGTGCCTCAGGGCCCAGTTCTAAGTCCGGCCTGTTAATAAGCACATAGAGCCGTGTGTTATTAGTATTGACTGGCGTTTTAGAGAGTAGGCGGGCCGGCCATTACTATCTTATTGGGTTGTCCAGAATCTTCTAATAGGCTGGTGCATGTGCATGGACCTGAAGTTTAATCGCCGTGGAAACAGAGAGCAGGGTTATTAAAAAGCCAGCTCAGCTGAGTTCTGATGGCGACTGCTCAGGCTTGCTAATGATAATGGGCTCGGGGCACCATCCCCGACCACAGAGAGAGTGATTCGGGCCGATAAAGAGCTTGATGGGTCTTAGGGGGAGAGGTATTAAATGATAAGGGCCGTTGAGCAGAGATGGATTATACTTGGGCTTGAAGGTATGGGAGAACGATGGTGATGCATTTCTCCTTGTTCACTCACGCTCTTCCCCGTGTGCATATGCTGCCGTGAGGAAGCGTGAGGTCACCTGACCATGATGGGCGCCGTTGCTCGTGTCCGCACGGTCTGCTGGCCACTGGGGCCTCGTGTGGCAGTCTGTTTACCCACATCCACCTCTTTTGGCACTGAGATTTCTTCATCCTCTTCTTCATCACCTACCTACTGCTTCCCTTTCACTCCTCTGCAACCTCCATTTCTCCCGCCACACAGCCTCTCGGCCTGTTCCTGCCCCCAATTTGGAAAGGTGTCGAGCTGTACCAAATGTGTACTCTAAGGCCACGGCGGACGCGACCTCATGTCTCTACCGCGGCTTCCGTTATGGGCATAGGTGTTCTAGCCAGCCAGCTCGTTCCCCTCTTCTACACCACAGTTCTTATGTGCACTCTGCCCCCATGTGTCTGTTCTTGGTACTGCACCTGCCTTGCCAGAGAAATCTGAAGGTACAGGGTTTTGGACTGCAGCACTGACTAGCTGCTTAGTGTGTTTCAGGCTTCTCAGGGCTGCAGTGTTGAACGCCAGCCATAGGCCTCTGTGTACTCCAGATTTTCTGTGTGTTCTCAGGGATTTCCACAGAGGCTAAGAGGGTGTCGTGCACAAACTTTATCATGCCTCAGTGAAAGAGCTCTGGCCCGTCTCCTCGCAGCTGTGTGGACCTAAGGATCTCGTAGCTTCCTGGTGTCCTCCGGTTTGTTTATCACTTCCCGATTCTCCTCGTTAAGTGACACTTTGTGCAGCGGACGGAGATTTTGCTGCTGCCCACCTGAGCGTTGGTCTTTATGTGCAGGTAATGTCAGCAGCTCTGGGTGGGGGGGGGGCTTCCCTGCTGGTGCTGGGCGACCAGCTCACGTCTGGGTGTTGAGGGCAGTGTGGCGTTCTCTGGGTCAGACTAACATGCGCGAACACGTCTGTTGTGAACGTTCTCAAACGGGGTTTTCAGGGCTCACGGCACAACCCTGTTTATTCCCCACATTTTAGAGAGTCCCTGTTTAATTCTGTCACTTGCAAGTATTCAATCTTCAAAAGTGTCACGTGTTTCCACTTCAGAGAAATATCTTCATAGAAAGAATAACAACTCTGCACTACCCCTGTCTGATTTACCCCCGTCTGTACTACCCCTCTCTGAATGACCACCGTCTGACTGTGTCATCACATGCATGCTCAGAGGTCTGATATTATACTGGCTGAGAACCAGACAGAACAGTTGCAGGATAATGACTTTGTTTGCATTCTGTGTGTCTGTGTGTGTGTGTGTGAGTTTGTATGACTGTGTGTGTGTTTGCAAGTTTGTCAGCTGAGCTCCCTCAGCAGGGGTCTAGCCTACAGCACCAATGTGTGTTTGTTTTTGAATGCACTGTCTGCAAGTTTGTTTTAGAAGAGAACTCTCTCTGCCCTGAAGGCACGACTTTTCTTGCTTGGGCAGTATGTCTGTATGAGAGTGAGTGGTGGATGCTTCTTAGTGTGTTTGTGTGTCAGAATGTGCGTGTGTGTGCGTGCGTGTGCATGTGTGTGCGTGCGTGTGCGTGCGTGTGCATGTGTGTGCATGTGTGTGCGCGCGTGTGTGTGCGCGCGTGTGCGCGCGTGTGTGTGCGTGTGTGTGCGTGCGTGTGCGTGTGTGTGTGTGTGTGCGCTCGTGTGTGCGTGTGCGTGTGTGTGTGTGTCAGCGAGGTCAAAGTGCCCCTTAGCTGCACTGCACTACAGGTATCTCTGATTACACAGACAGTCAGGAATGTTCCGGTTCTTTTTTCTTCCCTGTGATGATGTTTCAAGATGGTGATCACTGGGAATGCAGTGTGGATAGGCAGGAAGAGGAATGAGGAGAAACAGTGGAGTTGTTGGGGTCCCTGGAGCTGGGTGGAGGAGTGGGTGGAGGAGTGGTGGAGGAGTGGGTGGAGGAGTGGTGGAGGAGTGGGTGGAGGAGTGGTGGAGGAGTGGGTGGAGGAGTGGTTGAGGGAGTGGGTGGGGGGAGTGGGTGGAGGGAGTGGGTGGAGGGAGTGGGTGGGGGAGTGGTGGGGGAGTGGTTGAGGGAGTGGGTGGGGGGAGTGGGTGGAGGGAGTGGGTGAGGGAGTGGGTGAGGGAGTGGGTGGAGGGAGTGGGTGGAGGGAGTGGGTGGGGGAGTGGGTGGAGGGAGTGGGTGGAGGGAGTGGGTGGGGCAGTGGGTGGGGGGAGTGGGTGAGGGAGTGGGTGGAGGGAGTGGGTGGGGGGAGTGGGTGGAGGGAGTGGGTGGGGCAGTGGGTTGGGGGAGTGGGTGGGGGGAGTGGGTGGGGTGAGTGGGTGGAGGGAGTAGGTGGGGCAGTGGGTGGGGGGAGTGGGTGAGGGAGTGGGTGGGGGGAGTGGGTGGGGGGAGTGGGTGAGGGAGTGGGTGGGGGGAGTGGGTGGAGGGAGTGGGTGGAGGGAGTGGGTGGGGCAGTGGGTGAGGGAGTGGGTGGGGGAGTGGGTGGAGGGAGTGGGTGGGGCAGTGGGTGAGGGAGTGGGTTGGGGAGTGGGTGGGGGAGTGGGTGAGGCAGTGGGTGGGGGGAGTGGGTGGAGGGAGTGGGTGGGGGGAGTGGGTGGTTAGCTTTGTGCCTCTTCAAGACCCACTAAAATGCAGTTTTTTTTATACATAAACTCAAGATGTCATTTTGTCTTCTAAATGCCTTATTATGCATGCATGTTTTAATGGATTTGAATTTTATGGATATTTTATTTTAGTAAAAAATAATTGTGTTGTTGTACAAGTGTACAAAAAACCAGTCGTGTCTAGTGTGTACTCCACCACGTGATGGTGTTAGACACGACTTTCACTATTCTGTCAGGTTTACAGTGCTGTCCATCCACGCTGCTAACTGAGCTCTCCTCTCCTCCCTCACCTCCTCTCTCTCCTCCTCTCCTCCCTCACCTCCTCTCTCTCCTCCTCGCCTCCTCCCTCACCCTCCACAGGAAGTTCTACTACATCACGCTGCTGCGTGACCCCGTCTCCCGCTACCTGAGCGAATGGCGTCACGTCCAGCGGGGCGCCACGTGGAAGACGTCCCTGCACATGTGTGACGGGCGCACGCCCACGCCCGACGAGCTGCCCGCCTGCTACGAGGGCGCCGACTGGGCCGGCTGCACCCTGCAGCAGTTCATGGAGTGCCCGTACAACCTGGCCAACAACCGGCAGGTGCGCATGCTGGCCGACCTCAGCCTGGTGGGCTGCTACAACATGTCCACGCTCCCCGAGCGCACGCGGGCCCAGATCCTGCTGGAGTCGGCCAAGAAGAACCTGCGCGACATGGCCTTCTTCGGCCTGACGGAGTTCCAGCGCAAGACGCAGTACCTGTTTGAGCGAAGCTTCCGCCTGCGCTTCATCCGCCCGTTCGTGCAGTACAACAGCACGCGGGCGGCCGGCGTGGACCTGGACAACGGCACGGTCCAGCGCATCGAGGAGCTCAACGAGCTGGACATGCGGCTGTACGACTACGCCAAGGACCTGTTCCTGCAGCGCTACCAGCACGCGCACGCCCTGGAGCGCCGCGAACAGCGCCGGACGCTGCTGCTGCGTGGACGGGCCGCCGGGCCCAGCTCTCGCCGCGGGGCGCCCCGGGACGAGGGCGCCGGTGGGGAGGGCACTGTGCGCTTGCCCACGGAGGACTACATGAACCAGATCGTGAGCGGATGGTAGGCGAGGGGGGAGTTGCTCACCGGGGGGGGGAAAGGAGAGGGAGAGAGAGAGGGAGAGAGGGAGAGAGGGAGAGAGGGAGAGAGAGAGAGAGAGAGAGAGAGAGAGAGAGAGGGAGGGAGAGGGGGAGAGAGAGAGGGAGAGGGGGCCATGGCAGGAGGAGGCGCTTCAACTCAGAGAGAAAAAGAGGAATAATTGTGGACTCTCCCCCTTCCGCCTGAAGACAGACTGTAGATTAGGGAGCAGCCTTCAGGAGAGTGTGTCCGCCGAGGAGCTAAGAGTGCACACATGAGCATGTAGCAGCGTGCAGTGCACACTTGTGGACACTAGGCAACTGGAGTGTACACTTAAGGAAGCTTGGAGCCTAGGGCATGTACTTTAGGAGTCCAGGGCCCTAGAGTGTTCACTTACACGCCTGGTTTTCTTACTCACCTTCTCAGATGGGTTGGGTTCTCCCTCTGCTCCCTCTATAAGGCCAAACAGTAAATTCCAACTACATTTGCTCTCTCAGTCAACAAAGTGTTATTTCACTGAGGTGCAACGTGTTGCTGCAAAGCTTAGTTTTGTATAAGAATGACGAAAATCACTGAATCGAATGTTTCAGTAAAGTCGTCCAAATATCGGGAAATTCTCAGAACTTTTGTAAATCCACCGGTTGTCTTTTTTTACGCTGATGTGAGAAGCAGAGTGACTGAAAATGTCCACAACAGATGATTACTAACAGACGCTCTGGGTGCATATGTTTTTAAAGAGATGTATCTTAATATATAATATGGACATGGCCTTGTTTTTATTCCTGGTGTGTGTTTCTGTCCTTCTGCGTGCTGTGTGTCTGACTTGCTCGGACACTCTGTGCTCTACATTCTACCCTCCATTTTTACAGACGTTCGCGGTGAGGCGTGCGGGTCACATGACTGCCACCATCATGGGTGCTTCATGGCTGTCTGACCTGCTTGGCAGAGTTATACCAAACAACAGGACACGACAAAAGCATGAAGTGTCGCTTTAAACCCGAGCAAGTGTGCGACTGAATGAAATGCGTCCGTGCGCGCGCGTGTGTGTGTGTGTGTGTGTGTGTGTGTGTGTGTGTGTGTGTGTGTGTGTGTGTGTGTGTGTATATATATATATATATGCACACCCATTAACGAGCATCTTCAGTTCCCATTATGAAGTGCATTTTCAAACTGAAGTTATTGTCTTTGTCCCAGTGCAGTCGCCATGGTGCAGTCGCCGTGGTGCAGTCGCCGTGGCGCAGTCGCCGTGGTGCAGTCGCCGTGGCGCCCAGCCAGCAGGGTAGTCCTGCGTGCTATTGGTGGCTATGTTTGTTTGTGAGGCTGTACGGGATGTCTGAACTGAAAACGTCTTGAGCATGTCCAGACAGGACTTGGGGCCCTGCGGGTTTGTCACACGTGTGTGAGAATCTCACTCCAACGTCCCTCTCAGCGTCCTTAAGTCAAGCTGAAAAACTTAGAAAGGTCATTTCTAAGGCAACTGCTCCTGTGCAGAAATATGCACACAGAAGCAGGCCTAATAGTGAACGCCCGGTGAACATGCGCATGCATGTGTGCGTGCACGAGTGTGTGCGTGCGAGGGTACGTGTGCGAGTGTTATATGTGTGCGCGTGTTATATTTGTGTAAGAGAGCAGATGGATATCAGGCATTTTAAACATGTCTCTGCTGTTTACCACCCATGTTGTATATTGTTGTATATTGTATGAGTATTTCTGTTATTCATGACAGTTTGATCTTACCAATAAAGAGAAATTTCCTTTTTTAAGAAGTCTCTGTCAATTCTTGCTCATTTCTTCTTGAAAGAAATAACATGTTGTGTAATGTGTTGATGTTTTTTAATGTGTTCATCTTCACTGAACCACATGCTCACCATTTTGTTTTCAGTTTTTCCAGCTTTGATTATGCTTAAAAAGCCTTCTGACTCAACTTATGTACATTCATGTAATGTATTATATTTAACTTTCATATGAAATGCTTAAGAAATGGAATCGTTGAATGTTCTGCATGAAAATCTTTTTAAGAGCTTTCTTAGCATTTCTGAATTATGAATAATCAAGCTGACAGTGTTAATATTAATGTGATTTTGGTGATTACTTTTCAAATGATCTATTACACCATTGGATGATTTATTTATTCGTTGTCTTGGTGCGAGTGCGTGGGGCGGCATCACCATGGAGGGTTCTGTCCAGCATCGTGGGCCAGTGCTGGGTTAGAGAGAGGGGAGGTGTTGGGTTAGAGAGAGGGAAGGTGCTGGGTTAGAGAGGGGAGGTGCTGTATCAGATTGTATGCTGCCAACTAAGCTGTAAAATAATGAAAGATAATACCAAAGATTATCAGTGTCTTTGTACCTTCTCTTTATCTGCACCCACACACAGGTTAGATGACTGAGATCCTGAGAGGTGAAACTAATCCTCATGTTCACACACTTTAATTAAACTGTTATTTTTCTAGATTTAGAGTAGATTTCTTCCGCTTGAACAGTTAAAGGGTAGTTTGTGCTTTTATTTTACAACATTTTGAATGTATTATTCTGTTAATTCCACTACATTTTCTTGCATTGTTACTGTTCTATAGTGTTTAAACTACGGATATAGAAGTATAGATTTTTTTTTATATGCGTTTATTGTTTCTATGTCCCCAGTGATATATTCTTTTTTTTTTTGACCATAATGAATCAATGCTTTGGCAGATCAGTGTAAAAAAGTGACAACCTTTATATACAGTATTCATTTTGCAGGTCTCATTTTCATGACTGAATCCAGCACAGAACGTGTATTACAGTTTTTCATTGATTTCTTTCCACTAACCTTTATCCATTTTATTTTCAAATTTTCTGTAATAGTTCACTCTACACTGAGTGATCACCTTATGGATACACCTACTCTAGAGTTGCACATTTTACAGTGTATTTTAACCACTTAATCTCCACTCCTGGCAACACTGATGCTTTCAGGAATCAGTTGACCAACTTCATTCATGTTCTGTACACATTAGTGTTCTGTGTCAGCTGGATCAACCTTCATTGGCCTCTTTCATGAGTGAAGTGGATTTGACCAAATGACGGGTGTAAGCTGCTTGCTTTTACGTACAATAAGACTGTAAATGTGCTTATAAGTGCTTTGTATATTCATTAAAAAACCCTGAATGAAGACATCATAAAGATAACATCAGCTGTCCTTTCAAATGTGGTCATTCATGGAAGTTATGGAGAACATGGCAAATAATTGCAGACCAGCCAAGCCCTGAGCATCTAGAATGGACCCAAACAGACTGTGTTAATGATGCAGGATTAATGGATTGGCCACTCTGGTTGCCTTAACCATGGCAGCAGAAGTGCTTTGGTCGAGTCTGGGTTCATCCAAACTGATTCAGCTTATTTGAGCCGCTAACAAATCTAGTAAACTGGATTGAAAGAAAATTCTGGGAAGGATTTCTGTACCCAAACTAACCACATTTGCATTGAATTAACTTGTGTGTGTGTGTGTGTGTGTGTGTGTCTGCTAAGGATGTGTGGTGCCCTGTTGGAGAACCTAACGGTTTCCTATGTAGCATTTCATTCTCCTCAGTCTGCAGCCACCCACATTTGGCAAACCTGTATGGGATCCAGTCCTATGTTTCACTGTTGAAAGAGATCTGTTTGTAGTGTGATCTACTACACAGGGGCGCAGATGGCACTGGGGACGGGGGGGACATGTCCCCTCCAGATTTATATTGACCCCATCCGAAATCTCGCATCTACAAGCATAAACGTATATATTGTACAGCTTGGTCCCCCTCACTTCAGAATTTCCATCTGCGCCGATGCTACTACATGCATGAATGTCTTGATGGTACATCACAGTATGAAGAATGAGAACCCCACAGCAGCTGCAGAGTATGCGCTAGGGCACAGATGTGAACGTTTACTACACTCAACTCACTTTTTTAATAATGAAGGTGGAATGTGTCGTTGAAATGGTCTCTCTGCCACAGGAGTCTGAGAACCGGACATTGTCATTTGCTGATTTTGAGGCCACTAAACTGAATTCAAAAGTTGGTAACTGGCAACACAGAAGGCAGAGAATACGTGGGGTGTGTATGTTGCTCCTTCCTGATGACAATGGCTGAATATAGCCTGTCTGTTATGGGTCCATTATCCAGGTTGAATATTTCCACTGCCCCTGATCCAGTGGCGTCATGTGCAGATTTTATTGGATTACAGGAGGGGTGGAGTGTCTGGGTGAGACACACACACACACATCCAAACTCTGGTTTGATTTCACCTCCCAGACTTGTGAGAAATATAAACTATTTCACCTAAGATATCCCTTCCTGACCATCAGTAATCTCCTGTGTTTTAGCTGGTTGGCAGCCATTAGCTTAATTGAATTCCATCGAACATGATGGCATGCTAAAGCGCCTGTGAGGTCTCAGGAACGGCACACAGCCAGAGCTGCTGTTTCAGAGACCATCGCATCAATACCCGTCATGCGCTGCCTCTGAAATCAGAGATGAACCCACCATGGACCAGGTTCTATGAGCTCTAACCATTTGCAAGTCTGTACAAGTTCTCTAGGGAGTCTGTCAAGGAGCTTGTTCAGTCTGTTGTCATCTCCAAACTTGACTACAGCAACTCCCTATCAGCGAGTCCTCCTGTGAGAGCCATCAGGCCCTTGACACGCTGCAGTGTGACTGATCTTCAGCGTTCCTAAACGTTCATGTCACTCCACTGCTCCGTTCATGGGTGTCTTGCAGCTGTTCATATCAGATATATAATTTTGAGAAAGGACCTGTGCTCTCCTACTTGAGGGTAATGGCCACCACCCGGCCTGTTCCGCCATCCCTCCATGTTTCATGGTCAGCCTGACATGATTCACCATCCTTCAAGATTCATGGGTGACATATATCAAGACTCTTCTCGGTCGGTGAAATGACCTGTCCCAACAGTGATTCCCTCTGTTTTCAAATACAGATTGAATACTCCAGCTTTAATTAGGCACTGAGAGTAAGTTTATATTTGCACTGAACCTGTCTTGTACTTGCTCTCAATTGTACTGTATTCTATTCATAGTATTATGTTGTAATGTAGCTTTATATCGTATTGTAGCACTATATCATTGTATTGTAGCTCTATATCACTTTTGTAGCTCTACAGCACTGTATTGTAGCTCTTCAGCACTGAATTGTAGCTCTGTAGCATGGTTTTGTAGCTCTGTAGCACTGTATTGTAGCTCTATAACACTATTGTAGCTCTATGATACTGTATTGTGGCTCTATAACTGTATTGTAGCTCTATAACACTATTGTAGCTCTGTAGCACTGTATTGTAGCTCTATAACACTATTGTAGCACTGTAGCATTGTATTGTAGCTCTATAACACTATTGTAGCTCTGTAGCACTGTATTGTAGCTCTATAACACTGTATTGTAGCTCTGTAGCACTGTATTGTAGTGGGTTCTTTCCTCAAGTACAGGAATGCTTTTTGAGCCAATGTGGTGACCGTTCGTTTGTTCAGGATCTTCTCAAGCCTACTAATGTACTCTGCCATACACCCACCATACACTGTCCTCAGTCTAAATGTCTCTGTAGAGAAATGTGTCCTTTCCCTCTTTGGATGTACAACAATCAACCATTTCTTTTTTTAAATGTAGGCCTATTTACTTATTTGTTTGTTTGATTGACTGTCTAAATGTTGGTAGTTACATTACTTTACAATAACAATACTGCGTTGTAGGAATTGAGAATGACCGTTAAAAAATCTAAATATTTCAGCTTCTTTAAGATTTACATTTATTCATAGTGTCTAAATAATTGCGCATTTAAAAATAACAGGTTTACTGTAATGAATATAAAACTTTGTTATAGAACATGGCTTGGACTTTGTTCGTAGGTTTTAGAGGTTTGTGTACAAGTGTTACATAGCAAGAGAGTTGACTGGTGTTTGTGCATGTAGAACACTAGAGGGCAGTAGAGTATTAATAATACAGGTCCTCAAATATCGTGGTCAAATTTTTGTCATCTTACGTTATGATCGATGCTTTGTGTACGGGTTTTTTGTCTTGTTTGTTTGAGTTCTGGATTGTAAATATTTACTGCACTTAAAACCAACACGGATGCACACCCAGTCTCAGTTAGTTGATATACAGTGTAAATATGGATGGATGAACAAACAAACAAACGAGTGTGTGTGTGTGTGTGTGTGTGTGTGTGTGTGTGTGTGTGTAGGCATGCTTGTGTGTGCTAAGCATTGACTTTTATAAGTTTCCTTCCTTCGCTGCTCCTCTACATACAATGTGAGATATAACAACATCATTTTGACTGTGCACTTTGCAGTCCTGAATACATATTCTATACAATATTTGGTAATTGTAAAGAATTTCTAAATCTTCATTCCATTTCTCCACAGAGTAACTTTGCACTTAAGCAGGTCATGATCATAATATCCTCAAGATGGCAGCCATGTCATCTTTACATTCACAAACTTGGTATACATGAGTTTCTGTAAATTAGGTGAAGGGGGGAAGAGAGAGAGAGAGAGAGAGAGAGATGGAGAGAGAGATGGAGATATAGGGAAAACAACCAACTCATTAGCCATGCTGTACAGGTTATCAGATGCATGTCTCTCATCTCTGCTGGGACCATTTACCAGTCAACATGCATTGAGTGCCTGTCTGTATTGACGTGTGTGTGTGTGTGTGTGTGTCTGTGTGTCTGTGTGTCTGTGTGTCTGTGTGTGTGTGAGAGAGAGAGAGTGTGTGTGTTGTTAGCATGTGTACAGTTGAGCACATATTTCTTTTTGCAGCTGTTCACTCTCATATCTTTACAGCTTCATATCGTGTAGCACTAGTTGTCACAAGAAACACTAACATGTATTTCATAACTACACCCAGCAAGCGAGTATGTCCACCCCTTACCTACTACCCCCCCTCCCCCATGCATATTTGAGGTATATTTTATGATTGACACCTTCTTTGCAAGTTTTAACACAAAACTCCTGTTTATTTTAAGCGAGGCTACGTGTCCCTCCCTGGGAAACCACATAGGCAGCATGACAGTGGTCATAGTAGAGCCCTACATCTAGGGCACATGGCCACTACATGTGCTTGAGGCATCTGAAGTCACAGACGGCAGCGGAAACGGCTAATGTGGAGACTTTCCACTGCTAGCTGGCTTTGTGCAGCTCTAGATGGAGTGTATTTTTGGCCGGTGTACCATGACAGTGTATGTACCATGACTGCAGGCCTGCACGGGTACAATGTGCAACATTTGACACAGCACATACAGCACAAATGCCATGTGGTGTCTTGCTGTTTCAACTGAGGAACCAGTCAAAGATACGCGCGCACACACACACACACACACACACACACACTCACACACACTCACATGCACACACGCACACACAATGTTAAGCTCTTCAGTACAGAGAACGTGATGCAGACTTCTGTCTTTCCATTACTGCGAGGCGTTGCGAGTTTCGGCTAGACACATTAACTTAATAGACATGAGTGGCTAAATTAAATCAATACCACTACAGTTTCAGCACTCCGCAGTTTTGTGTTTGTGTGTGTGTGTGTGTGTGTGTGTGTGTGTGTGTGTGTGTGTGTGTGTGTGAGAGAGAGAGAGAGAGAGAGAAGGTGAGCATTAGGTTCCTCTCAGAAACTTATTAGATATAGTATTACACGATCCTAAAGTGTTGTAATGTGCCTTTTTAAACTTACTTTGTCCACATGTGCTTGGTACCAATGACCATGAACCAAGCCTTCCTAAGTGACCTTCCCTCACAGCTGGAGTGGAAGGGTTTCTCCAAGGGTTTCTCCTTCATCTTCTCCCTGTGAAGATGAAGGTGGTAGGTGATGCTCCCAGACTCACCGCTACCAAAGTCAGCGTGCGTGACTCCCCATAACCGAGACAAGAGTCACGATCCCATCACCTCTGTAAAGGCGTCCGCAGTGGCCCGAGTCCTACACAGAAGACCATTCATCAAGATCAGAAGAATGGCGACCAAGCAAAGTGTCCTGACAGTGACAGAAGACAGTGCCCTTACTCTGAGCTGCCCCAGGCTGCAGGAAAAACCCCCTATCCTGAAATGATCTTAAAACCAGGCCTTCCTATTAAAATGGCATTTTAAGCACCACCTAAAGGGAGGTTCCGTGCAAATCATTCATTATCCGACTTCCACTGGTGCAATCAGCGTTAAACACCACCCTAACTCGCCCGGCTGCAGCACCGCTCTTTCAAATGGGGTCGTTTGGTTATTCCTCTGCTACCTCATTACATCCATTTATACAGAATGATCTTTGTGCTTCCTGCCTTCAGGTGTGTGCCATGGCTGTATCTCTCGAGTAAGACTGTACGAGCTCTAGTTGTGATGAAATGACAATGTAGACGTGCTCACGCGCGGGACACGGATTAGCAGAGGGGTGAGATACAAAACTGCTTCTGTTCACAGCATCTTTGTAAGGGCTTTTGTTATATGTTACATCAAAAAAGAGTCCTCCTGCAGTGGAAACGTAGCTAACTCTGAAAAGAGTACTTCCACCTGGGGACTTCTGTCTTTGATGGTTGTAACTGTTTGAACAAGTACCCTTCCTCCTCTAAACCTCAAGCTCTTTTAAGATTGACGAGAGGATTGGGTTACGTATACAACTCTCACCGCGGCCCCGTCCAATTACTTATAATCGGGCTTTTGTTGTCCCTTCAGTCATATTCTGTTTTCCTTCATCAGAGTAGAAGACACAGTTCATCAAGACCTCATGTCAACTAGATGACAAACACAATTAGTGCAGGGCCTTGTGTCTTCACCAGTAACCTTGGAGATTGAGCAGGACAGACTGACACGGTTGATGTGTACCACAGCTCTGTAAGGGTGTTGACAGAGTCCAATCATTTATGAGACAGTGGTCACATTCACCTGCATGTTACTCTGCATGAGCAGTAACAATCCTGTTAATATGACAGTTATTTATTGTCTTTTCGAACACAAATTGCTACAAAGAATCAAGCCTGCCCCTGTAATTTAATCAAATTATGCTAATTACATCTGATTGCACTAAATGAGTATACCTTTCTAATTTTCAAGTGTAATTGGATGGTAATAGGAATATTAATGGTTGAATAACTGTAATTCAACTGCTTCACAGCAGTGTTTAGATTATTTTAATATATTTGATATGATCAAACCAATGTGGGTCTTCATGTTTGTGTATGCGTGCGTGTGTGTGTGTGTGTGTGCGCGCACGTGCACCGTTCTGCTGCTCTTAAGCACGTCACATTGCTCTTTATAGTAGCAATTATATCACATTTACAACACAGTATTTCCCTCAAGACTTATTCATGCTGACATAATGGTGTCATGAAGACGCAGTAATAGTGATGAAGGGTCAAGACAGGGTCAGTCGGAGGACAACTGTAGGAAGACTTGGCTCAACACTTCAAAATTCAAACCACATCTTATTTTTGAAGGATAACGTCTCTATGCCTTTTTCAGAGTATAGTGTATGGCTTCATTTTAAATGGCTTCTCACACACACCACACATTCACTCACACACACTCTCCATGCATTCACTCACATATTCACTCACACATTCACTCGCACATGCATGAGTCATTAGTAAAAGTTGCTCTTTGCGATGCATCTATTTGTGATCAGTTTCACCGTAAATGCATGAAAATAATGTTCTACAATCACCGGTCTGTTCCTTCCCCTACAGTGGTCTGTCCTCTAAATCAATTCTCGTGCCATAAAGAAGGATTGCAAGAGACGCCTGTGGAGTCGGGTGATTTCTTACTTGAAATAAAAGTGCAAGTTCTGGTGATTTATTGTCGACACTCAATTTATTACCCATTTAACCCGTGTGATCCACTGTAATGTGAGCATCCGGACCCACAGCATTATGCTGAACGGGTCTCTGCCCACTCTCTACAAGCACTTTATAAAGATTTTAGCCTAAACCCACATCACTCACATGAACCTGGTATGTGTTTTCTTGTGGGCTTGTGGGTAGTGTAGTTCAATGGAATTCGGCCTTGCACCCACACTCTCCTAATCATCACCACCAACCTCTTCCTTCATGTAAATGAGATGTGTCCCTGGCATTTTGCCTGACCTTTTTCGAGACTGCCCCAGCTAAGGTCACCCTGTCACCCCTTATTTCCAGGGCACTGCGGGACAGTCTTGCGTAGCCCAGGCTGTAAAGCTGGTCAATACTGCCATGTTACTGTGGAGCTCAGCGGTTCAGCTCCGGAGGAAAGGCAGTGGGGATAAGCTCCCACACACACACACACACACACACACACTCACACACCCTCCAGGAATGAGAGCATGTCCAGGACTTTCCTCACTCCCTGCAGCTTGGACCTGTTTCGCACAGCAGGGAAAGAGGACTTCAATTTGAGCCACAGTGTAGAAAAGGATAAATGAATTTAAATTTGTACATTTAGTTGAGAAGCGGAGAGACTAAAGACATTTTACTAGCTTTCCTTAAGCTTTTTAGATACCAAAGAGAAAATTAATTTGAAAAGGTGGAAATCCTTGGATGGGTTTGGTCTCGAAGCCACGTTTAACAGCTCTCTCTTCAAAAGGAAAGTCATTATCACTTAAAATAAAGCTTTGCTCAGACTTAGCCAAGAGTTTACCTTTCGTGATTAAAAAGCTTTTGAAACTGGGCTGGGAGATTAATTCCGAATATAATTTGTGCGAGAGACTGCTCAAACCTGTCCTCCTGAATGCAATGTAGCAGAGACTCAGACTCCATCCATGAAGTTTGGCACTTACTGGGATCAAGGTCGCCATGTGGTATGTGGTTCCACTTATTTCATGCTGGTCCACTTCTTCTAGACCAGTGGCCGTATTGACGTTAGCTCAGGTGTCTTCGTTACGCGTAGCGACTGATCTGACTCATGCCGTCATGGCTATTGTGTCCCTGCTTTTTCTTGTGAGCTCTCAGACCTGCAGGTGCGGGAGAAGATGGATCACAGCCCAGTCTGGGTGAAGTGTCATTAACACGGCGGTATTAACAGCGTGCTGCTAAGAGGTGGAGACATTGCGGTTGGAGTGCGGGTGGGGTGGAGGGGGGTGTAGGAACAGTGATGAGGAAGAGAGAGAATGAGAGAGAACAGAAAGGAGACAGGGATGGACAGATCGCCAGCGCAGCCTCCTACAGTTGTCCTCCTGTCTCCAGCGTCTCCAGTGTCTCCAGTGTCTCCAGCGTCTCCAGTGTCTCCAGTGTCTCCAGTGTCTCCAGCGTCTCCAGAGCAAACGGAGCCCTAGCATAGAGCCGCCCATCTTAATCAGGCCCTGCGATTGTGCTTCTCCAGACGAGATTAGCGCGGCCCCGTCTCCCTGTCTACCCCCCCTTCCAGACACCCCCCCCCCCAACACCCCACCCCAGCCTTGCTTACTCACAAGCCCATTTCAATTAACAGCCTTGAGTTATGACACAAGGTGCCAACCTGCTCATTATAATGATCCAAGTCTGCTTGCCTAAGCCTTTTAACTGCCTCCGTGCCTGGCAGCCCGGTGTGATCAGCATGCCGTTCCTGCCAAGTAAGCTTATTACTAGAAGAGGTGCATGACCAGGTTTAGTGCTGCCCAGGGTCCATTCCTTCTACACATATTTTCTTGGAGACACTTTCATTAAAGATTTAGAATTCTGAAATTGTGTGTGTGTGTGTGTGTGTGTGTGTGTGTGTGTCCGTGCATGTGCACACCACTCATCACTATTCTGGTATTCTGGTTTCTTCTCTTTGCATCCCAGGCCTGAAGGTGATATACAGTCCCAATCACACTCTGGTTCCACATGGCTGCATGATCTTGGCGGTTTATGAACCTTTTTCCAGATATCAGCTCGGTGATCATTCAGCGGGGCAAACGGAGGCTCCGCCCTTCGTGAGATGTCTGTTTATGATAATGAGAAAGAGATGGATGAACTTGCAGGCAATCGAATCACTGGAGAGGCCTAGAGCTTCAGCTGGATCTGCTGAGAAAGCTCACGTGTGCCCCGTTGCCCCCGTGGCGTGTAGAGCAGTGTGACCAGGACAGCGTATCTCTCAATCTCCCTCTCACGTGTGCTACACGACATGGGTCACGTGCTCACCCTGCACTTCAGGCAAAGGGGTTTTTAAAATGTGGTATTTACTGGAATGCTAGTCTACAGAAAATATATATTTGAGGCTTTCGCCCCATTGACCTCTATTAAGATCCTATAAGCAGTGCTGTGTCTGTACTCTGTTGAACGACCGACTCCTACGTGTTCTTCTGCACCAACTGAACCGGTGTTCAGTCGAATTTTCCTACCCGTCGAAAATTCCTACCTAGGCTTACTGCGCATGCGCAATTCACTATTACATCATGATTTTGGTGGATTTCAACAGTGCTGCACTATAGTGTTGATTAACTTAATGATGTTTTATAATGACATTTAGTCTGTCGAAATTTCCTACCTATAGTATTGATAAACTTAATGCTTTTATATAATGACATTTAGGCTGTCAAAATTTCCTATCTACTCTATAGTGTTAATGAACTTAATGCTGGTTTATAATGACACACAGGCTAAAAACATGTTCATACAAAGATGTAAACAATCCAATTTGCTTGTATTACAGTAATATTAATAACAATACATGAATACGCAAAATAAAACTTTTTATTTAAATATTATCCTACCTTTTAAACGCTGATTTGTGCTACATTATGATGTTTCCATAAGGTAAACAAACTCTACAGAGATACGTCTACAAATACGCGATGCCCTCGGACACGGTAGGAAATATCGATAAGGTAGGTAAATTTGACAGAACACCAGCGCTGTAGTCTACACCACTCACAGTGCCGATCCTACCAGACTGATCAGTGAGCGGTCTGCACCCTGCCCTGACTGAGCCGGTGCCGTATGCACCACCCACTGCGCTGCAATCTAGCATCACCAGTGTGGCCTAATTGTGCAGAAGCTTGGGACCCCCACCCTGCCGAGTCTGAGTTCAGGGCCCAAACCCGCCTCTTCAAGTGCATCCTAGTGTCTTGTTAGAATTGCAAACCCCGGCCCATCCTCTTCCTCAGCCTTCGTCTTTCCTCTGTGATGTCTCAGGAGGGACGGCTTCTCAAGTCCCTTCTGCTTGAGAGCCGTTAGAGAGGGAGATCGGTAAGTGACGGAGGAGGCCGCTCCTGTCAGCAGATCTCTCACTAATCCCCCTCACCTCCCTCCACCTGCAGCACATCCGCCCGACGCGGCCCCTTCACACGCCTCCGTCACACGCCTCCTTCACACGCCTCCTCTCCGAGAGTCTCGTTTGACGGACAGTAAGTCTGGCTGTGCTGAGATGGGCTCTAGACAACAGGATGGTCACCAGGGCTGACAGCACTTTAACCTGGGCAACATCTCCTGCAGTCTCGACACATAGCACATTCTGCACTCCTGTTGTACACTTGCTCTATGGATTTCTCCGTTTCAAAATCGAGTGCACTTAAATGCCTACAGAAACACTGTTTGTTAGCCATATTTCTACTAGATGTACATTGTGAAGTAAGCAGCCATCTTGGTGCCCGGAGCCCTACATCGGTCAGTTAATTTTGTAATGAAACGCCTACCTTCACTCACAGTACTTTTCAGACTGGTACATGTCTTCCACGATGCCCACCAAAAACCGAGCACTCCCAGTGGCCTTGGTGGTATGCTGGGAGTAATCACTAAAGGAGGCGTGCCGGTGGGCCCCTGTCAAAAGATCAGCTGCTGTCTTCGTGTTTGCGCCTAAGCTTTTGATCTGGGTGAACACTGAGATTTGATTAGGGTGATGCAGGTTGATTACAATTCACAGTCAAGAACAGCTGCTGGAACGACTTCTGTTGAGTCTGGAACCGATGCCAGTGGAATCAAACGTTTAAAGCAGAATCAAATAGTACTTTCACAAATTAGTTAACCAATTATTTTAAGTAATTCTGTTCAATAATCATTTGCTGAAATGCACTGCAATCTTAATAGAATTGTAGAGCTTGCTTGATCTCTATCATATGGTGGTAGGAAAACAACCTTTCAGATTTCAAGTGGAGACATTGGAAGGATAACTTGGGCATGTTTTAAGACCTAAAAGTTCAACTAGAGTTTAAAAAATCTTACGTCCCTAGACTTTTTCTAGACTTTCCACTCTAGATACACTATTAGACACACATGATAACCCACATCAGTGTGAACAGTGAGGGAGACACATCAGAGTTCAGAGTTCATGCCCCTCTGTGACCCCTGTGTTGGAGATTGACCATGCTCAGTCAGTGCTAGTTCCCTAAAAGACCCGACCCCTTATGCCGCTTTTAGGGCAAATTTGATTAAGTGCTAGTTCCTGTTCTTTGTGTTTCTCATTATAGGATTTTTATTATTATTACAATCTAGTATTTATAAAGTTTACCAATAGTTAGATATGCATATTAAAAATAACAAATTCAAGCTTTTATCATTTTTCATTAGCATTAATACTGTGTATTTATATCTTTGAGATCGCTTATTATCTGACTCCTGCAGTCATTATTTTATCATAGGAAGAACATTGTTTTCAAAAAGTCAAGGACACCATCATCCACAGAACCATCGGACACATGAACATGCTCTTTCTTTAAAATACTCACCTTGCAACATGGATATCACAGAACAGAATGAGGACATACTTGGGCAACTAAGACGGACACTAAGACAGCTCCACTAAAGTGAAACGGAATACCTCCCATTATTCCTGTTTTTAAAGGAAGTGGAGGTTTCAGCAATTACTGGAAGGACCAAGCCTCTTGTACGAGAGTGATGGACAAGTCTCCAGTGCGGTCTTCAAACCAGCTCGGAGCCACTGACCGTGAACACGATGCTAATGGGAGGTGCCCATTACACAGCAGTCCTGTTATTTCAGGGTGGAATACGCCACATGGCAGTAGCTGAGAAGCACGAGCGAAAATAAAGAAAACGCGAAGCTCACAGAGAAAGGTTTTTCAGCTTTTATTTTAAGTGACCTTCTCTTCTCTTTTGTGACTAAAGCTGTGAGTTCTTCGTACCATCTGGCCTTCAGCCAAGCCCGAGCACTACCACTCCATTCAGAGAGCGAGTCAAGAGCTTTGTGGTTAGCTTGACAGACACAACAAAACAAAGACTGCTTTCTGATTTGCATCACTTCACCAGAGAGTTTACATGATGGAACTAATATGTTCACACCAACCGGTATTGTCTGGTAACTTTAGATGTTACTGCATGAAAGCTGTTTTATTTGTCGACTCTGTTGTGTAATACTACTCTGTGGTTTGCACTGTAGATGTTTCTTAACAGCTTTGTATGCAGGATGAGAATAATAAGCCCCTTATTTGATGACACCAATTCCAAACAGATGTCCTGAGCTTCAATCATTATTTGTCATTTTGATGACGGTAGTTATGAATTAGAACACGGGAATAATTATGGAAATCTAGATATTTTTCCTCTTTGTTGTATTATTGTATTATCAATGCATATTACAGGCCTTTGTCAAAACCATATATTTATCTATTTTGATGTCTTTTTTTTGTGAAGAGGAGGTTATTCTAATTCTTTAGGAGCGCATGTGGGGTGGGTCCACTCCAGCGAGTGTCTTAACGGAGTTTCCTCTGTGAGCAGCAGACTGAGGGTCCATCATCCCACTGACCACCACAACACTCCTTCACTCACCACTGTGATCATTCCACCCTTCTAAATATTCCACTGACCTGGAATTATTGCAAAAGTGGTTTACAGGGGCTGGTGTGTGTGTGTGTGTGTGTGTGTGTGTGTGTGTGTGTGTGTGTGTGTATGGACCACTTCTTGCCTCGTGACCGTGAACTGACCCTAGAACTGGAAGAAGCAGTGATACTGGGGGCAGTGGGGGAATAAAACTGTAATAGCAAACTGCTCGAGCCTCGTGGCTAACCTGCCGCTGACACATTTATTCCTGATGAAACATTTGGAGAGACCTTGGCACTACTCTGCATGATTAAACCTCCTGTTTTTTCTCACTCACCTAAATAACGTGGAACATTGTGTCGGCACGTAAAACTTTACGACTATAATGATTGAATGATGTAATTAGCTGGGTTCCTTACAAGACGGGAATTAATTATGCTTCATTTTATCAATAATCATGATTAGTGATTATTCATATTATTAATGTGACAATTTAAAAATACACGGCGGAAACGGCAAGTGTAGAATTAGAACTATGCAAGTCAAGAGGTACATGTACAACATTTATTATTCTTTTGTATTTATTTTGTAAGGAAATGTTTAAGGAATAAAAACAAGGCTATAACTACCTAACTACCTGCCCCATTTTTCCATCATATGTACATATGTATGTAAATTAGCTTGTGGACGGTTCATTCTTCAGCGGCGAGGAGGAGGGGAGCTTTGGCTGAACTGCAGGGTGATAAAACCTCCCCCTAACGGGACTCGTGGACTCTGGCATCACTTTGAGCTCAAAAAAGATTCATGATTCAAATCTTGAACCTTGAATCTTTTTTGTTGGCTTCCATTCTGCCGCTGCTCAGGTGATATCCACCCAAACCTGGACATATTTTGGGGGTGGCTGTAGGTTTGATAATATTAGTATGTTTCTACTTATAAAATTTTGAGTTTGCAGATGGGTTGATGCCAAGACTGGCCCGATCAAGGGATAAAAACGTGAACGTTCCCAGTCAGAGATCTCAAGATTCAAGCACCCTTGGGTCTTACTTGAAAAACGCTGAATGAATAATTACCATTTGAACCCCAGACCGCATATGATTGCCATCACATTTTGCTTGGCACTGCAGTGCTTTGAAACAATTGTGCATGCACTGCACATTTCCAAAGAGTCATTGCTACATTTCTCCATAGCTCCAGGTCCTGAATCGCATTGCAGGAGTTTATTCTACACAGTGGAGGTGGAGGCAAATTAATAATGTAATTTAAAAGGCATCTGGTTATACAACCTCTGGGCAGGGATTGAACCATCCGTATTCGTTTTCATGTGAAACTGAACACAAAGAAGCAATATATCGGCTACACATTGCAGGATGCTGGTGGTTATAATGATTAAATCCAGGCAAACCCGTCTAATGGAATGTTTTAATTACTCTGTACAGTAAAGTCTTTCTACGTCTGACAGAATGCACAGTGACTGAGAGGAAGAGGTCCAGAGAAACAGATATTCTCTCAGCAATGAACAAATTGCCATGCAGATACCTGAGAAGTCCAGTTCTGAAACGAATTCTTAATGACGACCAGAGAATGCCTCCGCCTTCCTGTAGTTTGTTCAAATGCCTTTCATGTGTTTGTGTGAGAGGCACATTAATATGCAGAAGATCTTTTTTTCCCTTCATACAGCAGCGCTGCTGACAGAAGATTCTTATGAGTACCAACACGTGATGATGCGAGCAGCGTGCGCACCTTGACCTGAGTACGGCTGGGTCAAAGGTCGCGGCTGGGGCCTGCTGAAACACGATGACCTGTGGGCACCTGTCTGATAATTCTGAGATGGCTGGACAGAGTTAACTGCCCTTTCTACCAGGGCACAGGCAGAACAGGACCTGTGCACAGTGCCAGTCTCGTGCAGACGCATGCAGGAGAACCACAGAAGTACACGCCGACAGGCAGGAAGTGGGGGGTGAGTCACCCGTCTGTACAGTAGCAGTTTCGGTTCTTAGACAAAAGGTCTAAGATTACAGTAGTAGAACTTACAATCTCGTAGCAGTGTGGGGCAGAGGTGTGAACGGTTACATTTCAGTAAATTTTGGTTCATATTGTTTGGGTTTTAAACAGCAGGCCTTGAACTATGTGTTTTTAGAACTGTAAAGTGTTAACTTTTTTGTATTATATTATGGATTCAATATCTAATATAAAATGTTGTATATTATTGAAATATCCATGGAAGCTCGCATAAAACTATGAGATACAAAAAGATACAATCCTGCCACTATGGTTATTTGATTGGCTCGCCTACCAGATAACAACAGGGTTCATTCCCATTCGAAACAGCGGGGCGTATTTCTCTATTCTAAGTTGGATTTATATATATGTGTGACATTCTCAGACAGATCCGACACTTGCGGTATGTTGGAGGTGGTTTATGTAATTTAATAGGAAGATCCGAAATTGTAAACAACACGCAGGCAATGGTCAAAACCAGAAAACAACGAGAGAACAGCCCAGGGGGTAAAAGTAAAAACAGAATAAAAGAAAACAATATCAAAACCAGGAAGACAACAGACTTAATGGAGGGCTCATACTCGAAAACGTGCATGTACTACGACAGTCAGACTGGAAATGTATTCACCACAGCGTTTTTTTAATCATTTGAAACAAAGTAGTAACAGCATTGAATTCTACTTTTGTCACTAAGGTGCATATGCGAAACAACGCAGCTTCACAAACACCAGTAAAACAGTAATGCTGATTTACTGTATTACATCCTTTATACAGAGGCAGGCTGACCTTGTAGCAGTGTCAGGAGCTTACGCACATGAAAAACAGCTGAAGAAGACAGAAACCCAGCACTGTAGATGCTGGTCCAGAAGATGTGTCCAGAAGGGCAGAGATGACTAATGTAAGGGCATGTCCTGCCTGAGGCAGCCTGGCCTACACCACGATCAAAGGCCTCAGCACTGAACGGAGTGGATCATCACAGGAAACCATTGTGAGTGGGCGGCAGGCTCGTTTCTCCCTCTGGTGGTCGTCCGTCAGTCACGCGACATGGTCTAGCCCTTCGTAGAGTAGTGCAGGTGTACTACTGGGAATCAGCAATGCGCATCGCTAGCATTGGGATTTAAAGGAAGGTTGCAGCTTTGGATAAAGTCTCTCCGTTGGCGGGTGGGGGTGTGTGGATGGGGTGGGGAGCCACATCAGGTTCGGTAAGCGCCTATACCATGAGCAGAAGTGAGCTGTGTGGTCAAAGTGAAGCGATCTGCAGACAGGTGTTGTTAAGCACGACAGGAACATCCCACTACAAGCTGTTATAGAAAGACAAGATGAACAAGATGGAAAGACATTTTAAAAACAATTTTAAAAGGAGTTTAAATGATCACAATAAGGTTTAAATGAGGTTATTAGGTGAAGGAAAGTTATTTTGATTAAAGGAATGTTATTTTGATTATAAGTTATACATAGGGTGGGTAGCAAGAGATGGGGTCTGGCCAGACCTCTGCTAGTTTTCACTCAATATAGTTCAGACCTTTGAAACTAATTTATCTGTGTGCAGACAGTTCCAACCATCATAAGGTCATTCAGACCCAATGCAATTTCACAATGACAATAAATATAGTGAAAGAACTTAACATATTAAAATCACTTTTGCCCCAGGCAACAAATAGAAATGAAAAATAGTAACGGCTCTCCAATGTCTCCAGTCATGGATTTATCTTTCTACATTGTTGATGTACTCCAGTGTTCCTCTGAGAAGTCCCCTAGTCTTCCTTTGCAGCTGTTTGATTGGCTGAGAGGAAACAAGCCCTTTGCTCACTTGAGATGGGACACCACGTCTAATCCGCTGATGTATGGGCCAGGTGCCCAGGAACTGAGGTTAAGGTGAATTACTGACATTTCAATTACAGTTTTATCTGCACCACACTACAGTACTAATTTATGGAACAATTATCTATTGATCTGAGCAAACTAATACTTTTTCGTAAGCTAATCTGAAGCCCCCTTTCCCCAAGGAACTGTGTTTTGCATTTAGATAGTGATTCTGAGTAAAGTGCACAGAAGGAATGAGGGAGAAATTAAGAGAGTGTGCATGATAGTGTTTACAAGGACTGTTCCTTGTGTTTAGAGATCTTTCTCCCAACTCTGGGGCAAGCAGAGATGCACACCAGGTTAGGTGAATTTGCTGTGCACTGAATTCTGGGTAGAAAAAATAGCAAATACCAACAGACACAATTCATGAGCCACACATTACAATAGAAGAAAACTACTGGACTAACAATTCTGATGCCAGAATTCATGTTTGTTCTACGAAAGATTTATCTTAGTGCTACTAAGATAAGGACATATGCAGAAGACATATGCCCCATAACGAGTGTTTATGTTATAGAAAGTGACGGAGATGGAGCCCGTGCCTCTGCTCTCATGCTGAGAAAGTGTCTCCTTGCTCAATGTCTTACTGTGGACTCCTCAAACCTTCACGCTGGAAGAGAGGACAATACGAACATCTGTGCTGTCAAATATGTATCTGTGCCAGAACAGAAGTATTATTGCACAGTTAGTAAGACTAAAAAGCAAACAAAAAGAAAATCATAAATGAAGACATGGTAGAGACAGAGAAGCCAGAGAGAATGAGTGAGCAGGCAGGAGACGTAAGCTGCTCGGCCTTCCTCTGTCCCTCTGTCTTCCTTTGGTTTGTTTTTGTCCTTTTGGGTGAAGTGTGGTGATGTGGTTTTGTGGTGGTTTGTTGCTACACCTTATCTGCAATTTCGACCATGGCTGGTAAAGGTTTTTTTGTATGTTGTTGGGTCACAACTAAGCTCTATATCCTATAAAACCAAATCATATGTGTTTGTCATATGTAACACATGACGTCTCTGGTGTCCGTGACGCTCCTCCTCTGAGATCAGCGGCTTAACTTGGGTAATGTGTCTCCTCTAAACTTCTTTACCCAACTTACAATCCTTTATAGAGCTTCCATCCAAGGTAGGTCATCTACATGAATCAGCCAGACTCAAAATTTTCCAATTATTTCACCAATATCCCTTTTGCTTTCGGACACCCCCTTCCATACCACAGTACTTGAGTATGATATAGACGTTGGCAATAATCCTTGAATAAAACAAAACACCAGCCATGATAACCAATCAAAGTGTGCCTTTATGAGAAAAGAGGCCAACTACTTCCTGGTAAACGGACCTGCCAATCCCAGCTCCAGCCTGTGGCGTTCCCCTTGTTCGCTGGTCCTCAAGCCAGATGGCACGTTTCAGTTCTGCACCGCCTATAGAAAAGTTCCTTCATTGACTGAAACTGATTTGTTCGCTCCCCCCAGAGACTGTGTAGATCACATAGGAAACGTGTAATTTGTTACCAAGCTCAACTGACTTAAGGGTTATTGGCAGGTTCCTCAGGAAGGTCATCCAAAATTCTGCCTCCACCTCTCCAGACGTATTCCTACAGCACAAACTAATTTCTTTTAGACTGAAAAATGCTTCAGCGATGTTCCAGCATTCAATGAATTTTGTATTGACCAATGTGGAAGAGTGTGATGCTTACCTAGATTACATTTTAGTATAGGCCTACGCTAGTACATGGGAAGATCTCATATGCGCCTTAGATGAAATCTTATCTTTCCAGGACACTCACCTAACTCTGATCCTAGCAAAATGTGATACAGTTATGATGCTTAGTGACTTATCCGGGAGAGCAGGTGAAACACAGAACTGTTTGCACCGTTGGTGTAAAACTACAGTGTTGATACTTTCTGCTCCAAGGTCATCTCTCCTACTCAGAGAAGCTTTGGGAATATCGGCCTTGTTCATTTAATCAAATGAGCGCCATGCTGAGGACGCTAACACGGAGAGTGCAAGCTGTGTTGTCGCTTTCCAGCAGGTAAACCATGGAATTGGGGCCTCAGGCCAGTGGGGGGCCAGTGGGGGGCCCTGAGGGCCAACAAACTTTAAGCTACAGCCGTGGCAATGTGCAAAGTTTTGCAATGACAGCATGAGATCTGAATTCCCTGAGGAAGCCCTGTGAATGTTTTGCCTAGGGCCCCAACAGCCTCTAGAACTGGGGGCAAGTTCGAAGAAGGCCCGGTTGGGTGTGTCAGGGTTTCCTGGAGTGTCCCGGTGCCAATGAGGAGGGGCAGTTTGGAAGTGCAGGGCACTTGGAAAGTGTGTTTATGTGTGAGCGACGTTCCCGCTGGTTCATGGTGAGTTCAGGGTCAATATACTCTCTCTGCCTCAACGCCAGAGGGGAGACACAGAACAGAGCTGATCCGGCCGATCCATACGTTCTACAACAGATTCAAAGTGACAGGGACTGTTCCGCTGTCTCAATAACAAAAAAAAATTTGACTTCTAGCTATTCCTGCTCCTCAGGGCTGTCCCTGTCTCTGTCCCTGTCTCTGTCCCTGTCTCTGTCCCTGCGCTGTTGATGTTTTCTGTTAGCTTATTGTGTGACAGGTAGTCTGTCCTGCAGGTAGGATGTCATGCTCTCTCTGGGAGGACACTGCTCCACCCTTAATGCACTGCGGCCTTTGCCATGTGTCCCACCTGCTGCGCCCTGGCACCAGCCATTGGTCATTACCCGCATCTGTTCTCCCCACACCCATCAGGTATGTGTACATACAGATGTGGTCTTTGGGTTTCCTTTCTTAAGTATTACAGTCTCACTGTCTTCTGAAATGTGAGTTCCAGTTCTTTGCATTTACTTTGTCACTTTGTTTTCATAGTACCTCATTCCTTGTGTTCCTCCTGGGTTTGTTTTCACCCAGTAAAGGTAAATGAATAGGAAAGGAAATTTTAGTTTATACAATGGAAATATTAGTTTATACAAACACTCAGTAGTATTAGCATTAGTAGTAGTAGTAATGCTAATATAATAATAGTGGTAAGAATAGACATTACATATTCCAATAATACTCAAAAAATGAGAAGCAACTTTTCAGCTGAGTGGTAGAAATTCAGTGAAGTTGTTTTGTCAGCTTTCTTCATAGTCTACATTTGCTGTTTGCTGTTTTCAAGGTTTAGGCACACTCTACCCTCCGCATCCTATTTTAACCCATTACACTTTGTTTTTTGTGACTGAGCTGGTGAGCATTCAGCCTCAAATGTGAGCACTAGATTGTAGAATATTCCAGTATTTTAGAGACTTTGTTATGTTAATGACTGCATGCTTGGAAAACTTTGTTTAATTCAATGCTTTCTTTGTTTGTTGCAGTATATTTTACTGTTACACCTTGAACCCACCTTGCAACACACACACACACACACACACACACACACACACACAGACACACACAGACACGCACACACTCACACACTCACACACACACACACACACATGCGCGCGTGCCACAAATAAACCATATGTTGCTCCACACGCTTGGCAGACACCAAAGTCATTGTCATGGCAACCTGAGTCTCTATGTGCAGTCCTGTACAGAATGCAGTCACATCTCAAACCCAAACCTGCAATTTGTGATCATGGAACCAAAACATTAATTTCATGTTTCATGTCAAACAAGGATAACCTTTTGACCATAACCTCCCTGAACTAATGTGGAAGGCTAAATGGTAGAATAGTCAGATTACTCTCTTCCTGTGCATCTGGGACTAAACCCCATAAATACTCTCTCTCTCTCTCTCTCTCTCTCTCTCTCTCTCTCTCTCTCTCTCTCTCTCTCTCTCTCTCTTTCTCTCCTTTCTCTCTCCCTCTCAATCTCTTTCTCTCTCATTCTCTCTCATTCTCTCTCCCACATACACACTCACAGGCAAACACACGCCCGCAGACCCACAATCTTTTAATCCTTTGCACACTGCAACATCATACACAACATTCTCACTTTGGCAGGAACTGACCTTACAGCTCAGTGCTTCATAATCATTAGATGTACTGTTTTGCCCCAAATATCGCTGCCCTGTGGTCCTGCCTGTGGCGCCACAAGTTCTGGTAACACGGCCCCATGCCGCTCTTTAACTCACTGACCCATCTGGGCTGCTGTGTCCAGTCACGTCGGTCATTTATTGTCGTCCTGGAGGGGCGCTGAAACAAGCCCGTATCAGACGGCTGTGAGCTATAGTGAGATCCATATGTCACTCCATTCCATTTTGTTCAGCACAGATATATTTACCATATGTTTGCGTGTGTGTGTGCAAAAAGATTAGCCAATTACTCTTATTCTGAGATGGTGGACGTATATGTATATGTGTGTGATATATGGGATTGGATACCCATAAATACCCTTCTAGAAGGTTCTGTTAACATGAGGCATTGCAGTTTCCTACGGCATTGAGGTGTAATAAACACACGACAAGGCTTCTGAACACCAAATCTGCCTGAGGAAGCTTGAGATCTGCTCTTATATGAGATTTTCACCTCAGCGATACATGTACGTGTATGAGATATAGGAGAGAATAAGTTGGACTTTGACTGTCTCAAATGCTGAGCGTACCTCTACAGCGTCTGAGACAATGAGACATCTGAGAAATTTTACATAATGGGCCTCATCACAGAGGAACGTGTCCTTTTAACTCGCAATGTGAAAAGGCTCAACAAAATGGCCTGAAATTGCGGCATGAAATGCTGAGGCAGGCAGGAGCCTCTCATTGACTGCAATTACAGCAGCAGGACACTTCTCCATCATGATTCCCTGTTGTGCAGCTGTTACTGGGTTGAGCACCTGGATGGAGGAGGCGACAGCTCCATCAGCAGAGAGGCGGAGGGGAGAGGCGTCGGCTGTCCACAGCTAGCATCTCCGACGCTCTGAAGCCCTTTTATGTGACAGGGCCCTCAACGCGCCCTCTTGCAATTACGCACTGCTCCCAGCACCACCTGCTGCAGACCTGCGTGCTGCTTGGCTGTAGTTAATGTGATTTGGCTGGTCGGGCTCTGTGAGGGGCAAGGCCCACACTCCTCACATCATTACATCCTATGATGTGAAGATTAAGAGATTGGGTTGAAGTTCTCAGTGCTTTAATCCAGTGGGTAATGGCGCTAATTTAATAAATCTAGATCATCTCTGTTGTTTTCCCTGCTAAAGACCGTTGAACTAGCACGTGGGACGTATTGATTGAGGAGTTGCTTAGTTTATCTTTTGCTGCTAATGTGCACCACAGCTGGTGGGTGTTTACCGATCAATTTCCTGGAGATTCGGTACAACATGTTAATTGTATTGATCGGATGTGTATTGATCTGCTTCGTTTTTTGCTTGTTTGCCAAAGTGATACATGTAGCAGCTGACGTTACCCTGTGGGGAATTTGCTTTAAGAACAGATTTAAGGGCTTTTCTGTGTGAATGAAGGTGTGCCAACAACAACTGGACCCCTGGGTCTGTGTGTTTCATCAGAGTCCAAACTCTTTCAGCTGTCACTCCCCATTTGCATGTCATTGGCTAACAATTCCCGTATTTTTTTTTTTTCCCTTGGATTTCATTAACTATATATATATATATATATATATATATATATATATATATATATATATATATATATATATATATATATATATATATATATATATATATATGGATATGGATCCCACTATATATATATAGTGGGATCCATATGTCTCTCAATGATTCCATTTTGTTGAGCACAGATATATTTACCATATGTTTGTGTGTGTGTGTGTGTGTGTGTGTGTGTGTGTGTGTGTGTGTGTGTGTGTGTGTGTGTGTGTGTGTGTGTGTGTGTGTGTGTGTGTGCAAAAAGATTAGCCGATTACTCTTATTCAGAGATGTTGGACGTATATGTATCTACAGCATGCGTGTGTGTGTGTGTGTGTGTGTGTGTGTGTGTGTGTGTGTGTGTGTGTGTGTGTGTGTGTGTGTATGTAAGCCACAGCTTTTTATACATGCCATTGAAAATGCCCCAATTACTCCAGTTGTGATCGGGGACGCTTCTTCTTGCTTTTCATTCCCTCCCAGCATAAACAAACAAAACAAACAGATGGTAATGTGTTTTAATTATGGTAATTACACAGGCTGCCTACCCTAACATCCAGCCAGTGGTGGCCAAGCACTGGTCTTTGTCTCCAGGATGAAAAGAGACAATGTCTCCAATCAGTGTCTAGTGTTGGAGGAGACCCAATGGAGAAGCTTCTTCTCAAGAGGACCCACTGTGCAGCTCAACCTTTTCAGTCTCCTACATAAAACATATTACTGTGGCATGGATTATGGGATGAGAAGATGAACAAAAAAAGAATAAAGCAGTTTGAGCAGCAATCGCATTTTGAATCATTCAGATGTCAACAATTGCTCATTTGCCACTTCTAAACAAAACAAACAGCAATAACTTGTTTATTTAACAGCAGTCTGACACTATCCACAGAGTCAGCTGTGCGGTGAATTGAAATAGATGTAAATTCTTCATTATTTGGACCAAAACAATTGTAACTTCTATAATTTTACTTCATATAATCAATTGCTCACAATCTGTCACAATCTGTCTAAAATCCTAGAATAAAAACATGTATGTCTGTCCTGAACAACTTTCAATTGCAAGTCAGAAGAAAGACCTTCTATTTGTGCCATGACCAGGTCAGACACGACCGAGGCGCGGAGTTGTTGTGACTCAACATGTGTTCAGAGGAGAGCTTTCACAGTAGAGCACTGAACCCAGATCGAGATTACTCAGCCTCCACGCTCACCTCGGGTGCTATGCTCTTGAAAGCAAATAAGAACTCAGAGAGAGAAACATCCCTCATTCTAAGATTCTGATTCCCTTCTTCACTTTCTTACATGCACACAAACACAGAGAGTCTCATTCCCATTCATGTGTGATGCTGAGCAGCAGATAGCTATCCGCAGATGTTTCTGTGAGAGGGATGGATTTTTTCCTCGTGTCAAACCTGCCACCATGTTCGATTTCAGAGAGCGGGAAAAGATTACATGCTAGTACAAACTGTCATTTCAGAAAGGGTAAAAGTCAGGCATTATCCAAGCTTAACCTAAAGGTATCACTTTAGGGCAAAAAATCACCTCGCTCTCACTCCTAAAATGGCGATTACAACACAACAGCCACTTCTAATATTTACTACAGAAAAACTCTGCTCTTAATACAGATGGTTGTTTTTACAGGATTCATCAGTGGGAAAATGTGTCTGGCCTCTCAACTCCCTACACAGCTCCCATCCATGAAGATTTGATGAAAGAAGGCATTATGTAGTGCTAGATCTTGTCTCATAGAGTGTGTGTGTGTATATATGTGCATGTGTGTGTGTCTGTGTGTCTCTGTGTGTGTGTGTAATGCTTGACAAATAATTGGTGGGTTTTCTTCAGCAGCGTGCTCACGTTTAAACACACGACCCTCTGCTGTGCGAGAACAGTGAATCACACATGTGGCATTTTCAAGGCCAGTGCGCCTCTTTGAAAACAGGCCGGCCGCATCTCGTCCTTTTCACGACGGCTCGTGTGTAACGTGCATT
This sequence comes from Brachyhypopomus gauderio, assembly GCF_052324685.1. Taxonomy (NCBI): domain Eukaryota; kingdom Metazoa; phylum Chordata; class Actinopteri; order Gymnotiformes; family Hypopomidae; genus Brachyhypopomus; species Brachyhypopomus gauderio. Next base: position 17,754,864 of record NC_135217.1, on the reverse strand, counting down.
CTTGTGCCCTCCACAATGGGTCATCGCTGTCACCGATCAGGCCAACCGCTGTGGTGACGTCGGTGAACTTAACTGGTTCTGACAGAGCAGTCGTGCGTCAGCAGTGTGAACCGCAGGGTTGAGCCCGGGTTGGGGGGGGGGGGTGAGTTTCCAGTGTTCAGGGTGATGGCGTTGGAGGTCTTGCTGCTGACCCTGACCAACTGGGATCTCTCAGTGGTGAAGTTCAGGTTCTCCAGGACATTCTTCAGCAAGCGATGACTGGACAAGCGGCCAGTGGCTCCCTCCATAAACCAGCCAGTGGCTCCCTCCATAAACCAGCCTGCAGGTAGTCTCCTGTGCTGCCAGGACAGACTCAACAGCTGCTGCAGCCCTCGTGTTGCCACCTGTGTCAGCCCGCTAACAGAACCCAGATGAGCAATTAAGGTCACAATTAAGTATCTATGGGCGAGAACTGAGTGATTAACCCAAGCTCCAGGATGCGATAATGCAGCTGGCTGGGTGTTCAAAGACTGCATGGATCATCTGGCAGGTGTTCTAACATCTTCAACATCTCGCTGAACTTCTGGTAGTTCCACAGACATAACGTCAGTGCCAAAGAAGTTTGCTGTGTCAAGTATTATTGACTGCTGTCCTGTAGCATTCACAGCAACAATCATGAAGTGCCTTTTTTAGCTAGTCATGAGCCACATCAGAACAGCTCCCCCTGTGGATCACGTGTGGTTCTCTAACCATTCCACAGAGGATGCAATTGGAATGCAGTTTATAGAGTTTAAGTCAGCATTTCCTACAATAACCCCCTGACCCCCGTCACCCCTCACCCTCTCCCTCACCCCTACCCCCTGCCTCACCCCCACCCCGGTAGGCTTTAGCCCTTTGCTTTGCACCTGGATCCTTTGCGAGAGTCTCTCCCCACTGTGGGGGTCTGCTGAGCCATGACGGCACTGCCAGATTCGGTTCAAACCACATCGTTAAGTTCACTGACGACAGCCAAGTGGTCGTCCTTATCGGTGAAAGCAGGAGACAGAGAGGAGACCTAGAGGAGATTTAGCAGCTCATGGCCATGTGCTGGACCAACAGTCTGCCCAAACAAAAGACGTGATTGTTGATTTCAGCAGGTCGACTGCTGGCCACTCCCCATATATATAAATAGCATCACAGCGGAGAGAGTGAGAAACACCAAGTTCATTTGGCTCAAGACCTCACGCAGGCACCCAAACCCGGCACTCTGGCCAAGAGATTCAAGCAGCTTCCTCTCCTCCAGCACCTCCTGTAGACAAACACCCCCCCACCCATCCTTGCCATGTTCTACAGAGACACCATAGAGCGCCAAACGCACCACTGTCTGCTTTGGCTATTGCAACATCTCTGCGTGCAAGACTCCACAGAGGATAATGCAGCCAGCTGAAGGGATCATCTGCACGCCTCCACCCCCCGTGAAGAACATCTTCCACTCGCGTTGCATCCGCGAGGCATCCAGCATTGTGGCTGTCCCCCCCCCCAATCTATGTGCTCCTTTGCCATCTGGCAGAAGGTGCAGCAGCATCCGTTCGAGGTCTGGCAGCCGGGGTAACAGCTTCCCCCCCCCGGCCGTCACACTCTCCAACATCATTCTTGTTCTGTGAACTTACTGTTTACAGCAGTAAGACACTTTGACTGATGTAACTCACACAGTAGTTCATGTCACTTTTAAATGTCACTATGTAATCTCAAATCTCTGCCTCTAATCAGGCCTAACAGGCTGGAGAGACAGTCTTGGAGCTGACCCCCACCAGAGCTTCCTCCACTCACCATGGCCGAGACACCGTGGGGGGGTGGGGGGGACCATCCTCTCCTCCGCTCCACACTCCGGTTACAGGTTGGCTCCCGTCCCTAACGCTGTATTAAGGCTTTAGTAGGACTTTATTAAAGCCTGTCAAGCCAAGCGAAGCACTCCGTTTTGGATTCTTTAATAAAGTGCCAGTCATTATGGTTGGCATAAGGGTTTCATAATCGTTGACATTAATGTGATTACTTCTCCCAACTGGAGAACGTTAATGTCAGAGGAGGAAAGTGTTCCATTTCAAAGGCAGAAATTTAATAAAAAAAAGAGTTTGTAGTGAGAGCAGCTGCAGGCTAACTGCATATATCATGCTGGACCGATACGGTAAAATATATGAGTGACCTTGGCTACTACAGTGAAGCGCTGACTCATCCTACAAAGATACACAGCGCTCTAGACTGGAGTATGTTCGACACGTTCCTAGACTTTATTTCACTTTTTTTTCGTTTTCTCCCAGAGCACGAAGGCTCATCTATGACTGTAACACATAAAACATCAGTGATACTGGAAAATACTGTACAAATTAGAAATGAAGAAATGAAAATAACCGGCCTCAGTGACTGACTGCAGCTGCTGGTGTTTGAGGGGGCACCAGCCACCACCGGCCAGTCACTCCACCCTCCACCTCCACCCAGCCTGGCCCTGTTTTGTCACTCCCGCAAAGCCCGTGGGCCCCGCCGCTAAACACCTGCCTGTTTTCATTCCACCTGTAATCACACTCCTTCACTTATCACACCTGCCTATCTCCAAATCATCCGGTCCCCACTTTCCAATTTCGCCCCCCTGCTCCTGAGGGGTTAATCCAACTCTATGTGGTCTTAATGGGATCTGCACGATTATACACTTGTCCGCATCCAAGCCAGCGTACTGTTTGAGGGACGATGGCTTCAAGGTGACCGTTGATTGTTTCTTTTCCTTTCCAAGTTTTTTTTTTTTGATGCACACGTCCGTGAGAAGAGAAAGAAGCATGTTGTACGCAGGCTGTTTTCCCCCTGCAGTGCTTGGAGGTCAGTGTAGTCTCAGAGGAGGGGCGTGATTACACAAATTAAGTTTAGCCTCAAAAGTCTGCCCTACAAAGAATGGGTCACCTTGGGCAGAAACTAGCATGGAGGCAAATGTTTCTCGGTCTCGGACCAAGAAGAGGCAGCAAGGGAGAGAACTCCACTTAATCTCTGTCATAATTCCTCTCCGGGAGCACGCCGCCCAACACACCATATGACATGGCTGTTGCTTTATGATGACAGATAAGTGCACAAGAAAGATGCAACCGAGCTAAGCGCAAGCTTTACAGATGTGAACTATATCTCCCAGCATTCCCGCAAACAAGCTGCAGATGCAGGGGCGGCTGCCATTATTTTCAGAAATCTAAGATCTGACTTTGTATTTTGGTTTCCTTGCAAAAATCAGTTTACAACATTAATCTGACAAATGCTTCCTAGAATACGTTGTTCTTTTTGATTAAGTGCCTGATTATAGAAGATGCTGCTGTATTTTTGAATGAGATATATCACGCCTCATCACAGTTGTAGTGTCCATGTCTTAGCAAGTGAACCAAATCCATTCAGAGAGGGTAAATGTTGTATTCTTTATCCTGTTTGAACAGATTGGTGTTTCAACCTGGCATGCAATTTGGAATGGAATGTGCTGTCTGATATCCCTATTTAAATTCAGTTGGCGACTAACGTGCCCATGCACATGCAGTGATGTCTGATATCCCCATTTACATTCAGTGGTGTCTGATATCCCTATTTAAATTCAGTGGTGTCTGATATCCCCACACACATCCAGTGGTGTCTTATACCCCCATGCACATTCAATGGTGTCTAATATCCCCACACACATTCAGGACAGACAATAAGGTCATAAAATGTCCGCATCCCTAATTTACTCCAGAAGAACATATTTTTTCATATGCAACCAGGAAAGGCTCAGATTAGATCCCACAAAGATCCCAAAGGAGATCAAATGCTCGCCTTCCTCAGTGCCTCTGAGTAAAAAAAGAAACACGGACACATCTGAGATTATGTTTTTGATATGATCATAACTATCCTATGTTATCCTTTGTTTTGCTGGACTTTGCAGACCTTATCTTTTCCTCTCTGAGTAAATCAAGACAGGGTGTTATTATCAGAGGTTAGAGGATTCAGTCTGCACTACCAAAAACAGCAAACTGCAGTATGCACACTTTACCTCCAAAGCCCAAGAGCCACGCTAAACAGATAAAGGATTCATGAGTGTTGCGCTGATGGCGTGTACTGTGTCTGTCTGGCGCTCCGCTTATATATGGACAACTCCATCACCTTACAGCCCTCATCTTATTATTTGATCTCCACACAGACCTGAAAGTGTGATTGGACTTTTATGAGAGGTGGGAACAAGATTTTTTTTTTACTCTGTGCAATGAATGCAATAAACATGTAATGCGACAACAAACAAAGAGATATTCCAAGTCCCCGTTGTCCTAGCGCTCCTGATAAGATTCTAACATCTCTGCACAGCTGTCAGAGGACTCAGACATGGCTCTGTTATCACTCATCCGTCTAACAGCCAGACGATGCAGTTCGTGATTTACACAAATATATCTTGCGGGGCTGAGAGTGGCAAAATAAGGAACGGGATTGTTCTGCATGCAGCTCAGATGGAAACGAAAAGCATGCGGTGCTGTGAATCTATAAGTCAATAAGGTGCCGTGTTATCTTAGGTCTCAGGCCCGGTATGCTCTAGTGATGAGAAATACAAGGTGTGGTGAGGTATTATAATACAGAATGAGGTTCATCACTGATGGCGGATAGCACACGGACAGAGGGGCTAGACCCTGTTGTGGAGTCGCCCCTTATTGCAAGACATCAGTGTTCTCTCTGCATTAACGCTTTTATATTAAACGCATGAAGGGCTTCTTATTATCTGATGAGGTGAACCACTTGGGAAACTTGGAAGTGATTATCGCCTTCTGGGTTTTACCCATCACAGGGTCTCAAAGCACCCTGAAAATGGGGGGGGGGGGGGGGGGGGGGGTTCGCTTGCCTTGTGAATTTACAGGGAGGTTTTGCCTTTTACTTGCCTCTGCAGGGGTACCAGGAGCCAGAGGCAAAACCAGGGAGATCTCACCCCCTCCAACTGGGACAGATAATGGCTTTTCTCGCAAGCTGTCAATCCAAAGCTCTTTCACGTGGCTACATCCTCCTCTGATGAGCTGAACGCTTCTCTCTGAAGTATACCCTGAGGTAGGAGCATGGCATCTAACATAGCCTAATGCTGCCGTCAGCTAGCCAAGCTCCGCGAGCTAGCTAAAGACATCTCGGCTAGCTAATGCAGATTTTCACCCCCCAAAAATATACATGAAAAGAAAAAAAGAAAATTGGGCAATGAGTGTCTCATTCACTGTGTAGGAACTAAATTCATAGATGTGTCACACATAGGCAGTGTGCACACTTCATCCAGAGAGGACTAGCTTGAAATAGAATTATCAGAAGCCAATTTGGGCAGGATCAATATTTCCCTGGTTCCGTGGCCCCATATTTTCCAGTCCTCATAGTCCGTGTCTTGTGTAAGAGCCGACACAGTCATTAAAGGAGTGCTCTCATTTTCTGACTTGTTGGATGCTCACAGCTTGTGTCATGTCAAACCAGTTTTCTGAGCACAGGCTAAATGTAACCCCAGGCTATATTACATAATGAAGGATTCCACTGGAAAACCATCGTCTTGCTTCTTGAACCATCATTCGTGCTGTTATGTGAATGATTCCACTGTGTAAGCTACATGTGTTTAACTTGTTGCACAAAATTCATCTGCCAGTTCCCATGCCCCTGACGGTCGATTTGCACGTGCCACTGCGTGTGTGGCAGTACGAGATATAAGCATATTTTCACACGAAAATTTCACTATGTCACATTTCATAAAAACGCCAGGCCGATTGCCTTGTGTCTACTGTCCACACGGATGCATCCTCCTCTGTACTGGCCGGTTCCACACATGCATACGCTGCTGTCTCAGGAGCTGCCCGCTCTCCCCCCGGCCCTGACTGGGGGGGGTGCTGGGGGGTGGAGGGGGCAGTGGGGGGCAGGTGATGCATTTAAATTCACTCTTTAAAAGGACGGCGCTGTACATTTTCTCTGAGGAGCGCTGATAAGGTCAACTGTCATTGTCCCGTTTGTGTGAGGAGGAGCATTATGAAAATGAGCCGCTTGGCGTGGCCTCTTTAAGCTGTCAAGAGTGCCGCTCGTCACACATACCGTTACAAGGGCTCGGGCCCAGCCTATAACCGCCTCTCTGGGAAAGGAGAGATATGCACATAATAAAGAGAGACGCCTTCTCTGCTCTGTCTGTGACTGACCGCGTGGGGAGACGTTGGCGCCCTTGTTGCGCTCACAAACTCTCCTTCTATTAATAACGGCAGGACCTCTGCTGCTTCGTAGTGGGGCGCCCACAAGGAGACACGATCTGGGGCATGACGGAGCAGGAGCGTGCCAAGGAGTCTCAGAGGAGGTGGTGGAGGAGAGTTCGATCCGGGCAAGCGGTTCTCCGGGGCAGAGAAGACTCATCTAGGAGGTCTCCGTTTGGGAAAAGTTTTCTCCCATGCACTTTTAATACTCTGGAACATCACAGGTGAGCAGCTGTTGTTTATGAGGGCAGATAGCCCAAGTTTCTTCTTGCCTTCAGCCACCATAGATCGTGTGCCAGGGTTGGGCTTATAGCGCTCGCTCGCAGAAACAGTCTACCCCGTGGATAGCATAAACTTGAGTCTCCTCTCACAACCCACCCCTCATAAGAAAAACCCTCTTCCACCTTCAAAAAAGAACACAGAGTCCTCAAACGTCTCTGGTGACCTAACCCTCTGACATGTTTGCATTAGTCTGTTGATTCTAATAATGTAAAGGAAACATGGTGCCATACAAGAACTCCCCGTGGGACAAGAGAAGACCCCCATTCTAGAGTTGTGGCCTTCAAACCGTTGCCAATGAACTACAGCCAACAATCTATCAATTCCTCTATAATGTGAAGACTAGCAGAAGCTCCTGAATGCTCATCAATTTTTATTAACGTGTCAAGAAGAGGCAGAAACACAAGCCCAGTGCATCTTATTCCACTCAGACCAGACTCCACCGTCTACACCCTGCTACCAATATTAAACAAATATTTTCTTTGGGGTGGAGGGAAATTCATCACGGCCTAGCTGAGCTCAATGAGGCTTTGTGCGGAAAAAAAAACGCAGAACGCCGAAAGCTTGAGGAAATGAGCTTTTAGGAACGGGAGTGTCAGGAATGCGTAGCTAGACTCCCCCCCGGAAGACTTCACTAGATTCTGCTGTTACTGGCTCTAACAGCAGATGGTGTTAATGTTGGATCAGAAGCATGAAATAGTTTCATGTTCCCTTCATTCAAAACAGAATAAAAACAACAACAAAAAAAAAGGTAAAACAGAAAGATTTCCTGCAGACACAAAGCGATTTAAAAGGGGAGGCAGTGATGCTGAGGGGGAGGATGGCTGGTGGTGTCTCTCCCTGTCCGTGCACACCCTGCTCGCCATGCATCACCATGGACATTTGCTGCTGTCGCTTTGTTTTTCATTTAAGCAGAATAATAAATTCCCTGATGGGGAGACACAAATGATGATAAATCTTAGCCTTTGACTTGGCGGTAATGTTGCATTTACCAGAAGTCGATCCATTTGCCGACGTGAGTCTTCTCTTGGGTGGGGGTGTGTGTGTGTGTGTGTGTGTTTGGGGGGGGGGTGGTTGGGGACAGAGCGACAGTGGCAGGAATGGAGATTGATTCTTAAAGGGTGGCGTTCCCTCCATCACGCCACCATCGCGGCTACGAGCCAAAGGAAGATGGATGAGCCGGATTGGCCGTGGCACGCTTCCGGCCCGCACGTTTAAAGGAGCACACCTGCTCTAATTTCTGTCCTTACTGTTGATGAAAATTACACGCTGGCTCAGACTTGATTATGGCGGAGCACGCATGCGCAAAAGGCTTGGGTGTCAGAGGTCGGGAGCTGGAAGCTGTCATTCATCCCGGATCTCTTCACAGGCCAATCAAAGTGGGCCTCTTCACTCACAGTTGGATCCACCCCACCCTCCGGTCTTTATGCTGTTTTGCCCGTCTCTTTGCTGTGCTTGTGAACTCTGACCTGTCATAAGCCCTTTCCGAGCGTTCGTGAAATGAAATTGAAATGACTTTAGGCGTGGCGATTGGGAAGTATTTACAAGAGGATCAGAACGTTCCCAGGCTCGCCGCCAGATCTGGGCCGAAGCTGAAAGCTTTAGAATACTGATACCCAGAAAATGAGTTTGGAGCAGCTAAGCCCATCTGTACATCCGATAATCTGACAGTCTCTAATGAGACAAAATTCAAAAATGGTGATCAATAAATCTGACCTTTTGGCCCTTCTATAATTCCTGGTAGGTCAGAGGGTAAGTAGGTTGAGTTGTCTCATCAAACTATCATTAACACTAAGTGAGACTTCATTGCCTCCCCTCCTCTTGTGTTTCTTCAGGGTTAATTGAGTGAGGGCATGTGGGTTTGTCAGGAGGATCACCACTAATGTATTCCATTCTTAATTCTGCAGATTTCTCTGAGGGGAAATATATATCCATTCTGCACACATCCTAAATTGCACTGGGATATCTATGATGTGTTTTATTAAATACCTGAAGATATTCAGAGTGGGATTTTGATGCCACTAAATTATGAAATCATTTGCATTTTAATAAGGCTTTCATTTGTCTGAAAAAATATTATTAGTGGAGTTAGTTCTATTAATTGTTATTTGAACATGGAAACATATAATTTAGTGTTTTTTTTGTTTGTTTCTTGCTGTTTACACAAGTTTCGTTTCTTGCTGTTTTGTTTCTTGCTGTTTATCTTTTGAGCAACATGTGATAACATTTCTGAGACTAAGGAGAGAACAGAACAGCCTGGTGCCTCTCTGTTCACAGCACAAAAGGAAAGAAGGATCACACACACACACACACACACACACACACACACACACACACACACACACACACACACACACACACACACACACACACACACCACATGCAGAGAGACACTGGACTATATACACAATCACAGAGGAACACAGAATTATACACACAGGCAGAGGGAAACAGAACTATACATACACACAGGCAGATAGACACAATTATATGCACACATCCACAGATCCATGGCTACATGTAAGGAACCCATAGGGATTCAGAGCTATATGCAGAGGGCTTGCAGAGATGCGTTTATGTAGCATTGCGCAGTCACACTGCTGTCCCAGCCACTGGATCCAGAGTCAGCCCACAGAGATACCCAGCTGCAGCTGCAACCTGCCAGGAAGCAACACCGCTTAGTGTGTGTGTGTGTGTGTGTGTGTGTGTGTGTGTGTGTGTGTGTGTGTGTGTGTGTGTAGAGCAATCTGACAGACACATGCGGTACACATTCGACAGACACGAACAGTCATTTTTCACTTCAAGCAGAAACATTCTAGCATGTGTGTGTGTGTGTTTTTTTTTATTCTTCCTGACGAATGAGCATTTGGTGATTTTAAAGCCCCGTTATCTTCAGGTGAAAGAGAAATGAAAAATAAACCACTGGCAAACATGGCAGTGTGATGCAAGGTTCTGCAAGGTCTGTGTTTACTGAGTGGGCCACCCCTAGCCCTGAACACTGCAGCGTCTTTGCACTCACGGCTTCCACGCAGCGTTGACAGCCCAACATCTGGGCTGGAGCCGAGCCGTCACATAGTGGCTGCTTCTGTAGCCGTCCGAGGACAAGCTTGAAAGAACGAGGCTTCAGTGACCGAGAAGACGCAGGTGTTCACTTAGGGAGGACGGGTGCGTTTTGTGTGTAAACGACTCTTATCCTTGGTGTTGCTCCGTGAGTGGTTCCTGTTGTGCTGCTGCATGGTGAACTCATTACTAGTCACAGCTCTGGTACTCCTGAGATCTCTGCAGACCTAACCAGGTGTAACTGTACAAAGCGCTCACGGTTCTGCCTGTGAACATGCTCTGCTGTTGAGTTCACCTGCAACTATGGCTGAATGGGCTGACTGCACCAGTCAGTAGCCTGGTGGTTTTAAATCGTCTGTCTCGGCTGGACATTCCTGCACTGCAGAACTGCTTTAAACCGGGTGTGAGCGATATGGAGTTAAACCACAACTATGCTCAACAACAAAGGAGGTGGCTACTGTCACAGAATTCTGCCCTCGGTATCTCCTGTGGCTGTTTTGTTTAGTTTCATAGTGAAACTTCAATTTTAATTAGCACTGGTGCTTTTATTGAACCAATGAGAGAAGTTGTGTCTCTGTGGCAATTTGGAAAATCACTATTGAGTAGACTCCATAGCTGAGCCTATCAAAGCACCTTGTAGAAGGAGAAAAAAATGCAAGAATACATTTTGTTTAACTAAAGTCCGCAGGAGCCAGATATTTGGATAATTAGATAATAATCAGTGGGAGAGAGATGGTGTGCTTTTGTTTGACTGCCGTGAAGAAGAAGTATTTGCATTCACCAGAAAGAATACCGCACATCCATAATTACTTTTCTGGCTCTGATTCGTCCCTGGCTCTTGAAAAACTGCCTCTCCCCGAGCCTCATAAATCTTTTGATTAGCTTACTCCATGCTTAGAATCTCACACACAACACATTCACGCACACACCTGCACAAACAACTACACACACGCACACATGCACGCACACATCTCTTAACATGCATCCACACAAAAGCTTCGATGACCAGCTCTTAGGATTGAAGTCCGATATGCAGAGGCACACGCGAGGGTGTGCTGGTTGGCTGGGTGACGGAGCTCTTCATCACCCCGCAGCCCTCCTCTCCGCTCGATGATGGAGAGCTGCTGTAGGGATGACTTATGAGGCGTCTGCTCCAAGGTTCCCTTCGGGAGCCGGGCTCGGAGGGCTGGGAATCAGTTCGCAGACGTTGGGCTCAGCGTCTCCAGATGGTGGCCCTGCGTCTCACCCGAGCATGATGGGAATAGTAAAGACCTCCGTGCTGTTTAGGTGCTCTTAGTATGGATCTCACATCTCCTGGAAGAGGAACAAGGGAACAGGGGAAATGGCTGTGTGTGTGTGTGTGTGTGTGTGTGTGTGTGTGTGTGTGTGTGTGGGTGGGGGGGGGGGGTGTTGTCAGTGTTTGTGTGTAGGTGAGTGCCCCTCAGTGTTGAGTCTGTATGTAACGGCAAAATTTGTATCAGCCAATTTGTATTCATCCTGTATTTCCTTTGGAATGCAAATTTTACTAAATGCTAAATACAGTGTGCTGAACACATTTTGAAATTATACAGATGTTTTTTTTTTTCATAAGGCATTCTCCTTATAATGCAGTCATTTCATAGAACAGTCAAATTACTGCAACCACAGATCCATATCACATCCAATAATAGTAAATTAAAAATATCAACATATTTATTGGACACAATGTTCAACAATTTAACAAGAGCTTAAAGAAATAGTGAAACCAAACATGCTGACAAGTCCATCCGTGAACAGAAGCTAGTCACAACAAAGTCGCACGACGCTGTCTGCACGACGCTACATGGCATTATTCACTCTCATCTCCCCGCTAGTGATGTTAGCATCTCTGATAAAACTATCCCTCCAATGAAAACATGACAGGTAAACAAATCATCACAAACTCAAGAATTCGATCCCATAGAAATAATAGAGGTACACGTGAACCTAACCGAAGCCCTGGGTTGAACTCATTCTGAAGTAGTGTTCGTGTGTTACACACAGACCAATCACGGGTCTTCTAGTGTGCCATATAAATCTTTTTCACTGTCAAAGGCAGATAAACAGAGAAGACTTGGTCAGTGCTATAACAGCAGACGTTTATCAGTTCATATTGGTCACCTACAGTAAACTGCTCATTCTTGTACCAGGCCTAACACTGACATCCGTTGTTTGTGAGATATGATTCTTGCATGGATAACTACACATCAGAAATATGATAAGAAAGAATAAGTTTACACTGACACTAAAAACACTTGTAAAACGACATTAGACTGTCTCGCAGCCAAAGGAGATATTGAAGCAAAGCTTCATATTGAATAGTTCATCAACACACAGAAGGGGGAGCAAACCCCGTGTTTGGCTGTCAGAATGCTGAGTGACCGATCGCATTCACACTGAGACAGATGCCGCGTACCGGAGCAGTCGAGGGGAATAAAAACGCAACACTGAAACCACACCTACAGAGCAGGAAGCGTTACCATGAAGATTCTACTGAAGGTGTGTTTGAGGATAGCTTTCTGCTCTCAGATTAGTTTACTAAAGAAACTTTGTGACGGTGAATCTACGAAACACTTCACGTTTTGAGCCTTGAAGTGCTTTTTGCATTTCCCCATTGAATTATTCAGTGTTTCTGTTTCCGCTTGAGAAATGATGAGCCTAAACAGGCACATATGCCTCAGTAATTCGACAATTAAGGGAAGCTCACATTATATTAGTAGAGAACAGCACAGACGTGCCAGGTATTTAGTTGGCAACTCTTTATTCCATAAATATTCCTGAAAACACATTACTGAAGCAAACAGCCTTTTCCTGCCTCACTTAAGAAAATGAATAAATAAATAATAATGCTTGCAATTCAATTATTACCATCTTGGCACTAAATTAATGCTTTCCCCCAGGTGTCATAAAGGGACCGAGGTAACGAATTATTCAACTTCAAATTAATTCGAGGTCTGCCTGCTTCGATCAATCCATCTTATTATATTTATCTTTAGCAAACTTAACTAGAGTTTATATTATGGTTACAGTTACTGGAAGCAGCAAAGGAATCACATTGTACTTGCTGAAAACGGGAAATCGCTGTATAAAGGAGAACGTGTCAGAATGTGGAGCAGCCACGTGGAGGGAATCTGTGGTCACTACAATGGGGACGACAGGATCGTCCGGTCCAGATGGCGTGCTGGAGAAATGTGCACGAGAAAACAAAAAAAGTCCTGAGAACGTTTGTAGCTTTCCAGACCTGCCATAAAGCTAATACAGCCAGTACATTCCATTATTCTCAGTCCTCTTCTCTCCGAGGCTAGGGTCAGAGGTTAAAATGAGGGATATCCTTGTCTGAATATACAACTGACAAAATCTTTCTAACCGACTGTACAAACACACACTGAACAACACTGTACAATTTACACCATTGCAAATCTTTTCCCATCCTTTTCCTTTCGTTGAGCAGTAGATAGTGGATGGTTCTGAGTGTGGTACCTGATGTCTGACGTGGTGATGTCTGACAGCGTGGAACGGGTCTGCTTTGAAGTGCCGATACCAAAGACACATCTATGTTTAATAAACTCTACACAGAAGTATGTACATGGTACTTTGTGACACAACAAAAGGACTTAAAACATCACTCTCCCCCCCGTTAGTAAATGCCTGTGGTCTTTAAAAAAGTGTTACATGACTTCTACAAGACCTGCTGTGGCTCAACATTTGAACAGAAATGTCCACCTTGATCACCCAAGACCTTTATAGGGGCCCCTGTCTACCCTTATAGAATCTGTACTTTCCCACAATAACCATCCCTACCCAACATCTCCCATATTCTGTTCCACAGCATAGATGAACTGGAGTGGAAACCGCTTTGAAAATAAACCCCATACTGCTATACTAGGTTTCAAAAACATATTCATTTTACATAATGAGGCTCCATCACACCCCAGAGCCAGTGGGGGAAAAAGTTCCTTACTGCATGCAGCCATTGGCGTACATCACCCACACGTGTCTCTGTGCTTCGGTGGCTATAGGACTGTGCACGGAACGCCATTTGTGGACAACACGGCATATTCCATAAACCAGCGAGAGCCCGAGTCGCTGAAAGAAAGGACTCTTGACATCAGTCTGTAGAAAAACACGGGTACGTAAAATCAGCGCCGGCATGGAGGAAGGTCGCTGCTGGACTTCCTTCCCTCCACCTCCTCCTCCTCTTCCTTCTCCTCCTCCTCCTCATGCCACTGGTCTCGTCCTTGAGGTGTTTCAGTAGCTGGTTGTTTCTTATTTCACCGGTGTCCTTGGCCCGGGAGCGGTCGTTTGAAACAGAACTGTTCAGCTGGGAGAAGGTGTGGCCTACACCTACAACCAAACAATCGTGCAGCCCGCACAACGCACGCGGCAGCAGTCTATCTGGGCGGAGATACGGAGCGAGTGTGTGTCCCAGACTGTACGTATGTATGTGTGATGAGTGCTTCAAGGTACCTCAGAGCAAATACTGTCATCAGCTGATAAATACTAAAATCCTAACATAAATACATGTTCACAGGTCACCATGTAACTGAGGCCCCTGTAGGAGCGTTTACCCCCCCAGTTGTGGTCCTTACACAATCCCCGCCTACAGCAAAACCAAGTGGACCTCAGCTGCACTAATAGAGTTTCTTGTTTGTTTTTGTTTGTTTTAGGTTTTTTTTTTTTTTTTTAGAAAATGAAACATTGTCATCTTTCCCACCGTATTGGTTCCCTATCTGTTATATGAAGGGGGGATATACCATGTGCTCCCCCAACATGCACATGGAAACGTGTCCAAACCATGTCATTTCCACAGTGCGTTGTGAGTCTGTCCTGGGCACTTGAGCATCCTAGCCAGCCCCTGGAGGCGGGCCAGAAAATGGCGGGTGGCCAGGCCTCTTCCTGGGATTGGCTGTGATCTTCGGGACTGAAAGGACTGGATAGGCGGCTGAGGTGGTTGGTGGTTGGACCCGTCCAAACAGATGTGGAAGGCTCGCGCGCGGTGTACGGGAGCCAGGAGGGAGTGCAGGTCCGGAGACAGAGGCTGGGGGGGGTTATACCTGCACATGGGGGTTCTGCTGAAGCTGCAGGCTCTGGATACTGGAGAGGATCTTCTTCTGATGGCCCGCCAACGCAATGCCCATCTTCCCCAGATCGCTGGCAACGTACCGGAGGGAGAAGAAAAACAAACAGGATGAAAATGTTTATATTGATAGTTATGTAAAGACAGATGGATAGGAGAGATAGACTAGCATGCTACAAGACCCTGTGGCTACTGATTAGAGAGTCTCTCACAATATTCAGTAGCCATAATAAGCTAACCTGCAACTGTAAATATATGTCATGCGACTCCATATATCATATACTATACCTGGTTATATTTACAACTCACACCAGTCCCCCCATTCCTCCCAGTCCTTGCAGGCTTTAACGTCCCAGTGACCCGACGTTTGGGATCTGACACGTTTGACAAGGTGGTGACTGAGACTAACCTGATGCTGACGTAGAGGACAGCATTCAAGGTGACGTAGCCGGCGTTGGAGAAGTGGTCTTTGTATTGGCCCATCTTAATTGAGTCCAGCCAGTCCTCCACCGTGCTGACGTCTGACTCAGGGGTGGTGGTGTCCTCCCTGTGGACGGAGGAGGAAATGCATTCACTCGCAACGTCTCCCATTGTCTTACACAGACAGGCTGCATTTTAACTCGTTTTTTTTCATGTGGACACTGTTCAGTCAGAGTAAGGACAAAAGAAGGCATCGGTTGTCTCCTCTGGAGTAAGGTTTCAGACAGACAGTAAGTGAGCCTGGAAATGACGTGACTAGAATAGTGTTTCTGCTATTTTTATGGAGGTTTTTTTTGTATTAGGTTTGTGGGTTTGGAAAGAGGGATTTGTTTCAGCTTCCGTTTTTACAGGAATGGGTCCTGAGATGCCATGTTTCAAGTGTTGCAGTCACATGTGGAGTTTGCAAGAGGAAACTAACAAAGCCTTCATGTGAATGGGGGTGTGGAGACAGCTTCCTGCAGTTAGGGCTGGTGTGTGTGTGTGTGTGTGTGTGTTTGTGTGTGTGTGTGTGTATGCGTGTATACACATTTGTTTTTGTGATCATGAGTGTGTGTGTGTGTATGTGTGTGTGTGTGTGTGTGTGTGTGTGTGTGTGTGTGTGTGTGTGTGTGTGTGTTTGTGCTCAGTGCTTGAAGGCAGCTCTCATGGAGCAATGAAAGGCTGTCAGAACTAATCAGAAGCCAGAACCTGGAGAGCTGACATCAGGCCTCCTAGATCCGCCAGGTCTCTATAGGAGGCCATTTAGGACTTGTGCACACGCACACTACACGCACATATATATGAAACGCTTGTGCACACGCACACTACACGCGCATGTATATGAAACACTTGCGCTAACATACACTACTTGCACACAAGTATGAAACACTTGCACACACGCACGCTACTTGCACATATATGAGAAATGCTTGTACATACATATGAAACATTTTTGACAAAAAATGTCTACTACTTATTTTTGCATATGACTTGCATATACATGCATTTACACTTAATGGTGCGTAAATGCTGAATGTAACTATGACTCTATGTATATGTGTGGTTGCGTGTGTGTAAAACAATTTTCAGTGCTCACGGAAATAATTTTATTGTAAGAGGAAGGTGAATATTTAGGCAAACTCATATCATGGGTTCCCGATCACCCATAGTATCCCTGAAGGACTCATGTTAACCAGTGTGTGGATGAAGCAGCATTTAACTGGTATGAAATCCAGATTTATGGATTGTTTGATACAGACAACATATTGCTGTCCCAGCGCTAGAATACACGTCCTACTGCTAGCAGGAACCACGTTCAGACCATGCACAAATGTTCCAACATTTATTGAACTAGAAATTATTAGATTATATGCTATGTATCCTCAAATCAACCTACCGCATACAAGTAATTATTCAGAACATCATATTTTTAGAATTCACCCCCAATTCCAATGGCATTTATTCAGAGTACTTACTAAGATATCATATCACGTTTTCTTAGCATTTCTAATAGTAGCCATGTCCGATCAATAACACACAATTTTAGTCAAATTTAGTGTCAAATTGCCATAGCTCATCAGGAGTGCTTAAACAATGTTCTTACAGAGCATACAGTACAGCTCAATTACGATTTAAAAACGTCAGACCATTATATACCTTATTTTCCTGAGCATGCTATATACATGTTAAATATCTGTCATGCTGTTACAATGGAATAACTTCTGGGCTTACTGAAAGTGTTTTACAAACACTCAACCACCCCCACACATACAAGCATAGCTTGGCTCTATATTTATATGCAACTGAATGTCCATGTTCGTGTATATGCAAGTGTTACTTTTGCAGTGTTACTTATGCTGATGTTACTTGTGCACACGCACATGTGTTTTGCATGTATGTGCCAGTGTTTAGTATGTGTGTATCTGTGTTTAGTATGTGTGTGCCTGTGTTTAGTATGTGTGCCTGTGTTTAGTATGTGTGTGCCTGTGTTAAGTATGTGTGTACAAGTAGTGTGTGTGCACACAAATGTTTCACTGATTTCACCCAAAACACCCAAAATGATGCTTGATTACAAAGCAATCCTTGTCTCACACACACACACACACACACACACACACACCATAAGCACAGAGCTTTTGACCTCAACCTACGCCTGCCCAAAATAGAATGGTGGGCGATGCTTTTCACTGCTATGAGAGAAATGGAGGTTAGGCTAAACAAACCTGCCCTCATCTACTTCCTATCCAGAAGCCCCCTTAGAGCCAGCAGGGGCAACCACCTCCCTCTAACACCCCCACCCCAACCTACACCAGCCAGAGACACGGGGAGCAAATACCATGGGGATCAACTGCTCAGTTCAGACATCTGCCTCCAATCTAGACCACAACTCTTTTATAAATCATCTCCATATCCATTAGATGTACCTGTTGGACTAGCATACATCCAGCAGACAGTTCTGGGCCTGAACAGAATGGTAGAATTCCTTCCAGTACCATAGCTGGACTTCACCAGTATGCCATGTCACATTAACCTCTCCTCTGCTCCATCACACACAACGACTGACCCGGAGACGAACATTACCAGAGAGGATGCGGCTCTTCACCCAGACTGCCCCACCCACACTGCCCCACCCCCTGCCAGCCCCCTATAGGACAAGAGTGTCTCACCAGACGGTGCCATTGGCCAGTTGCTTCAGGCTGCTCGGGTTGCGGATCAGCCGGTCCAGGGCGCTGACGATCTGGTTGAATTTGGGTCTTTCGCCCCTGTTCTTCTCCCAGCAGTCCAGCATTAGCTGGTGCAGCACCACGGGACAGTCCATCGGCGCCGGCAGTCTGTAGCCCTCATCTATGGCCTTTATCACCTGGGAGGGGGGCATGATACTGATAGTCAGTCCGGGTGAAGTGCTTCTAGCAGATGTGCCTGGCTTTTTTCTTTTTTTTCTTTAAGTGCATCAGATGAATACTGATCTGAGCTTGACGTTTGCGGACACTACTGGGACTGAAGTCACCCCCTCCCCCCCACCCTGAATATTGTTTAAAAGTGAAGGCGATCTTCTGAACAGGATTGCTATAAGCCCGGCCTTATCTGCTTCCTTTGCATTCAAGGACACTGCTGTGAGCATGAGGGGGAAAAATGAAGCTGTTAGATGCAAAGCTAGCAATTAGCCCAACTCTGCCTGCGGGGCTGGAGCACAGCAGAAACTCGGATGCTGTTGCCATGGTAAGAGGAAGGGAGCAGATGGGTTTCTGTTTGATGCCGTGTAGAGGACTTCCAAAATTCTTGTGCCCAGTTCCAATAAAAGTGGCCGCTTTAATGGGCAAACAGGGTCTCTCTTGCTCTGACTTGAGAGGCAATAGTTCACCACTCAAGCTCACACCAACTTATTGGTAGGGTCTTCTCAGGTAGAAATGAATAATTAAAAGGCCTCGGATAGGGAAACTGGGCTGAGAGCTCTGATGGATTTCAATTCCTCATATCAAACAAAGCTGGCCCATGAACAGAAACCAAATGTCCAACAAACCCCCTTTTTTCTTTCTCACCTTTGCAGCAGAGGAACTAAAAACACTTTGTCAGAACTCTCCTCAAATGGGCTGATGAAGGTCTATAGAGACGCCAGTGATGGTTCCTGGCTCAGCTCACAGCTGACAGACTTTCTGATCCTTCTATCACGGTGCACAGCAAGAGCTTTGGGAGAGCTGGCCAGTCGTGGCACTGTGAGCAGGCACCTTTGTGAGTGTGAGTGGGCGTGTGTTAAGAAACAGAGCAACGTGCAGACAGATTGAAAGAAACAGACAAAGAAAGAGAGAGAGAGAGCAAGAGGAAGGAGAGAGGGGCAGAAGAGCATGCTAAGCTAAGGCTAAGGGCAGAATCTAGCAGGTTTGGTGTATCTGGGATGTGATTGGATGATTTGTTATCTACACTATGTAAATGTGCTGCTGCAGACTAGAGAATATAACCACATCCTCCACTAAAGTGCCACTTTGTGAATTCCGAGTGCACTCACGTCTTGATTGGACATCTCCCAATAGGGGCGCTCGCCATACGATATCACCTCCCACATGACGATGCCGTAGCTCCACACATCGCTGGCTGAGGTGAACTTCCTGTAGGCGATGGCCTCGGGGGCCGTCCACCTGATGGGTATCTTCCCCCCCTGAGAGAAAAAAAAAAACACCCCCACTCACAGTAAGACACTCTTCCCAAAACTGTATTCTTAGGGAAACACAATAACCTGTAGGTCAAGTGTTGGCCAGTTTTAACTAATTGTACTAATTTATGCAGTGCTGCATAGTACACCTAAAGTCTTACGTCTGTGTAAGACGAGTTGCTCCTGTGATGGGGGGATGGGGGATGGAGGGATGGAGGGATGGAGGGATGAGGGGATGGGGTAGGAGGAGCACTTGAGTCACGCCAGATGAGCAGTTGTGCTGTGGGGCTGTGGGTTTCTGCTGTGTGTGAGTCTATATATATATATATATATATACTGGAAAACAAAAGCCATGCATATATATATATATGCATGGCTTTTTTTTCCAGTAAGCGTCAGAGAGAGAATACAAGAAAGAGCTTTTGTTTTCTACACAGAGCAGAAGCGTGAAGCCAAAGACCTCATGAACCCCAGCTGATAGGCAAGCTGAGTCTCTTTTAACGGGTTAACAGTAAACTCTGCGTTCCTCGTTCTGGCTGCCTGTGTCTTCCCTACGTGCCCAGGGTGTCACACATATTCAGTAGGAGCAAGTGGCTCAGAAAGGACGAGTAAGGACTGCTGGGACACCCTTTCATCTTTCTCAATCTATGATTTACTCTCTTGTTCCTTTTGTCTGCATGTGACTTGGCCCAGGCATGCTGATTGGTAAAGGGATTATAAAGGCCTGAGGTAATGGTGCATGGAGGGAAAGATCAGGCCCACTGTCTGGCTGCTAGCTACCGTGCTAATGACAGCTGCGTGCTCTTACCCCTAGCGCCAATGCCCAAGTGACGTTCTACCATGATTGAGCCACACGGGGTCTGTCCTAGCCATTTACATTCTGCTCCAGGAGGCCACACAATACATCTCTGAAGAGAAGAACTGAAGAGATTTGGCAAAATAACCCTCGTCTCCCTCATCTCACTAGCACTAGCTAACCTTTTTTTCATTAACACTAATACAGACACATACACACAGATGGACACACACACACACACACACACACACACACACACACACTCACACTCACACACACACATACGATGTAGGTGAGGTGTAGTCAGAAAAAAAAAAAAGTTAGTAGGGCAACACTGTAGATTCTGCAGAGCAGGCTGCATTCTCCTGGTTTTCAGCCGAGCTGTCCATCACCATCACAGCCATCCTGGAACAGTCTCAGAAGCATCCGGCGCTGACCTCATTCCTGCACTACAACTGGATCAGGCCCTTTCTGTTTTGCTTTCGTTTCGTTCCACTCTGGTTCGTGCTGAGGGGGCGGGCCAGCCGGTGGAAGGATAATTAATGTTCTAAAATAAGTCCTTTTCTCCGCAGCAATGGCACTGGATACAGGACTTTCAAAATACAGGTTTTCACAGAAAAAAACCCTGCAAGCAAAGTGTCCAGAGGAGAGGAGAAATGGCTAAATTGCCTGATGGAGTCGTGTCTTTGAGATGAAGATGAGATGGGGGGTGGAGGGTGGGGTGGTGTAGGGGTGGTGGTGGGGTGGAGGGTGTGTGTGTCTCACCCTGGTGGTATATGCTGCTTCCGGGTCATCCTCCAGCACGCGGGAAAGCCCAAAGTCTGACACTTTGCACACCAGGTTCCCGTTGACCAGGATGTTGCGGGCCGCCAGGTCCCGGTGCACGTAGTTCATCTCGGAGAGGTACTGCACGCCGGCCGCTATGCCCCGCATCATACCCACCAGCTGGATCACCGTGAACTGGCCGTCGTGTTTCTACACAAGGGCCCGTACACAAACACAGCAAGGTCTTCAAGGTTCTCCATTAGAGCCCCTACAGAGCTATCCATAAGAGCCCTTATAAGAGCCCTTTTATATATATAAAATAAGTTCTAAAGTGCATTTTTCAAGGCAAAATAGTTCACAAATATATAAGTAACTTTTGATACTGTGTCACTGGCATATCACCTAACCACAGAATAGGGTTTGTAAAGCCATTATTGGTAATACAAAATTCACATTAGGGTTATCCTTTTATTTGTTTAAGGCAAAACATTTTAGGTGTCCCACATTTCCAAATCCTACTGTGATTTAAAATATATGAGATATCCCCCGTCTCTGAAAGGTGCTAATGGAAACTCATTTCAAGCTCTAAAATGTGTTTATTCTCATGAATGCTGTACATTCACAGATCGGTTTGTAAATTCATAGTGCACAGTTTGCATCCAGGTTTCTCTTTTGGCAACGTGGAATTTTCGCCTGTCACCTCACTGAGCTGAAGATGCTTGACTGGGACTTCAGTGTATATGAGTCTGAAGATTGTTATTGTCCTCATGTTGTCGTCTCTGTGCTTTTTCTTCTTAATTTCCTTAACATTGATCGATCCAATGTGCTGGCTGGAATAATGCAGTGGTTTTTTTATTCTTAATTCCTAAGCTTTCTGATTTTTTCCTCGTCCTTATTGCAGGATATGAACTATTAGCCAGTGTCACTACATAATTGCATAACTGCACATAAATCTATGAATGAGAATATATTTGTGGTGTTTGATTATAGCCTATCCTTAGACGCCAGATCTGGGCATCTTGTCATTTTTTTCTCTTTCATTTCTCAATAGCTGACTGTAGTTCTATCTGCATATTTCACACCCCTCGTCGAATAAGCCCAGCGTTTGAAAAGAGAACAGAGAGAGAGGGATCTGAGCAGAATGCGTTAGAGCAGGCCGGGCCGGGCCGGGTGCCTGGTGCCTGATGGCTGCACTCGTTTAATTCTGCACAGTTTCCTTTATGACTGCAAACCCAACTCCATTTTTCACTCCAGAAGAGAAAAAAAGCCACTCTCACCTTCAGGAATGTATCCAAAGAACCATTTTCCATGTACTCTGTTATTATCATCACAGGCTTACCTGCAATAATGAAAGAAATGGCAGACAGAGACAGAGTTAGAAACAGAGTGAGAGAGAGAGAGAGAGCAAGAGAGAAAGAATAGGAGAGAAGAGGTGGAGGGAGAGACTAATAGTTTTTTTGTAATCAGGTTTCTATAGCAGAGCACGTAAAAAAAAACCAGTCCACGGAGACTAAAAAGGCTATCTCTTTATATTCTATATTTAATTTATTTCTAAGTCGACAAAGAAAAATGGCTAGATGGGGTATCAGCGCCCCACCCCATCGCCATCCATAAACCCACAGCCTCTACCTGCTGCCTGTTACTCATAGTGACAGCCCCTAATCAAAGCTCTCAATAACAGTCAGGCAGATAATTAGAGTGAGCCGTCCTCAGAGAATATCTTTGTCCAGAAATACCGTGAATGGTAATGAGTTCCTATGGAGGGACAAGGGGATGGGGGGGGGGGGGGGGGGTGGTAAGGGGCAGGAGAGGCATGGGGGGTGCTGAGGCTCCTGGGGGGTTATGTGGTGATGAATTGGCGGAGGGGTGGGAGAGCTGGAGAGAAGGGGTGTAAAAATCTGCTAATGGGAAAAGTGTTCACCTCCGCTCCGCAGAGGCAGCTGCCAGCACCGCGTACGGGGGCCGAATGGGGTGAGGGGGAAAAGAGAGGTTCACACCTGCGTGTCACCAAGTGATTAAAAAACGCTCCCCCTGATTCTGCAGCAATAACAGCGTGTCAATCAGAACAGCACCAGCTTGTGCCCCCGCCTGCGCTAAGACACTCCGACAGGACCGACCGCGGGGCTAATCCACCCTGTTTATCGCAGAGGGCTGATGGGAAAGTTCCCCTGCACGTGGCCCCCTGAGCCCCAGACACACCTCCTGCCATTATCACACATCAGCACGGGACCTAAAATGAAGCCCTGAGTCACCTCATCTACAAGCTTCGGGCCTGATCCCTCTGTGCATGCTGGCGCTGATCTCACGTCCTGCCTTCAGCTCTAACATTTCAGAGTGGGCTTTTTAGGGTCAAAAAGAAGATGCATAGAGGCGGCACATTATGTTTACACATTTCTCGTCTCGTGTTAGGAGACGGTTATTGCTGAGGTTAAAGTCATAGCAGAATTAACTACATTACTGTGTTCCTGTTCTCCTTCACTGCCAGAGGACAAAGAACTACAAGCCAATTTAACCCAGGGAAACCCCCTCCAATCTATCTTGTTTTAGGGTCTGATCCTGTTGTGTGTGTGTGTGGGTGTGTGTATGGGTGTGTGTGAGGGTTTGAGAGAGAGTGTATGTGATGCCCAAGTCACTGTTAGTAAATCATTGTAGGTTTGTCATACTCGACAGACAGTAAATCGTATGGCAAGGTCAGATAGTGATCAAAATGAATTTAGTGTTAATGAGGCAATGTGGAACAAATCACTCCATGGTGAGGGACCGGTGACCACAGACTCCTCTCCACCTACTTACAAAAGTCTGGTCAACCAGACAGCCAGTGGAGCATTATTGTTTTAATGAGGAACACACACACACACAAACAAACACACATACACTGCTCTCTAGAGCCTCTGTAAGCATGATGAAGCCACAGAGTGCATGTCTGCATTTCATGCCTACAAAAGTAGAGGAAATTTTTTAGAGTGACATAAGACTCTGTGATCAGTTTATTATGTAAATTAGTCTTCTATGTCTGCTAGTTATTATAGAGTATGATTGATGTTGTACAATGACGCTTCCAGTGCCTTTAGGTGTGCTATATAATTATACTGTCTCATCTAATGGTACAGGGAGTGTGATTAAAACAGTGCAACTGGGCTCCACTGCATAGCTGCATAAATCTGCTGCCCCTGAGGACGGGACATCATTCTCAGTTAGACTTTAGGAATCGGACTCTTCATTGGACAAGCAGGCCAGTAACACAAGCAATAAACTGTGTATGGAATATCCGCAGCAGAATTTGAAGGTGTTCTGTAATAGACTATTGTACTGAATTGGGACAGTGTTAATATGACTGATTGATTGATTAGAGACAATTGGGAAATTGACATTTGCCAAATAGCAAATTGATAATCAAATAAACTTTCCTATTACTGACCTCAGCATGAATTTCTGTGATATTTTTATAGATTTGTTTGAACTGCCTTTTGGGACACAGACTAATCCATGCAGTGGAGGGTTTCTGGTAGAGAACACCTTTTACATGCATTTCACAGGTCTGGATAAGGAGCCCACAGTTAAAATAAATAAATAAATAAAGCTATCATTTCTCTTCCTCCTTTTGCTCTGTCCGTGCAGCAATCAGTCCTTCATGGTCATGACCCCACAAAATAAAAAACACTGAAACCATCAGACTCAGCAGACGTCGACGCATGTGATCAGGCTGGAGATATCCTTCTAATCTCACAGTTAAGAGCACAATGGATGTATAATGGAGATGATGACAGCTCAGTGTTTCTGTTAAGATGGGCTAGAGGATATAGTTCTATTCTGGTCCCATTCTTTCAGCTGCTGCCCCATTTGCATTACAATAAGCTCAATCATGGTCTAATTTTTCTGTCGGAGGCGATAATGATACAGCGGCTCTTTAAGTCCTGTGTAATGTGACAGCCGCATTTCATATTCCAACACAATTACGCTCACGCTCTCCGTCTCCTCCTTTCTGCGCCTGTCAGCTAGCATAAACATGAGACAGCCTTGCCTTTCTTCAAACTTCCTCTTCTCCTTAAATGCTCCTTCGACTGCGAGAGGAGCAATGTTGCTCCCTTGGCCAGCAGAGGCGTGGGACTGGCAGCTGGGTCTATAACGCGCCGTGCCGGGGTCGCTGACCTTACCGTCCCCCCCAACCCTCCCCCGCCCCACTCCGCCCCCCGGCCCCGGTGCCATCGGGCTGCTCCGTGACCTGTGAAATTACACTGACACTCGGCACATGATTCTATCTGTCATATCTCACCCAATCACATACAGGCGGACAAGGGCACACTTAAAACCCTGCAGCAGCACATGTACGTGTGCAGCCCGGTTCTCTGTAGGGATTGGCTAAAGGTTGCCATGGGTGATAACAGGTATGCATTGTGTTAAGTAACAAACAGGCAGTTCCCTTCAGCCTCAGTTTCACAAGTGTGCTCAGTGACACACGCGTGTTGATTGTTAAGGTATCTGTTAATGAGGGCTGCTAATCCACATTACATGTGCCAAAACGTGGTGATGTTCAGCAGAGCGCTGACTACCGGAAGGTGGTGAAAGGGTTACATCTGCTTCTCTGGTGAAGAGAGAGAGAAAAAATATATCTGATTTGCAGTGCAACATTAATTTAAAGTGTTTGGACAAATGTGAACTAAAAGGCCACAATTTGCATTAGTCACATTAGTCAGATGAATTGACGGGGAACACTGGATGGTTTAATGTTTTGTTAATATACATGGCTGATTGAATATTCATTCTCTACAAAAATCCCACAGCCAATTATTTGTTTGTACTTTCAATATTTATGGAGGGAGCATGAATATGGATAGCCTTTGTGTTAAAAAAGACTGTGGCACTGTTCAGAGAACGGACGGTGATAATGAAACCTGAATGGCGTCCTCCAAATCTGTTGCACAATACACCTCTTTCACAACCTCCCTGGGAGTCCTTGAAGCATCTAACATTGCAAAGCCTCAGTCATCTGAAAATGCAAGGCAGGGTTCACATGATGATGGTACCCATCATTATCACCGCCAATATCCCAGCTGAGCAATAGGCACTGCTTCCGGGTCCCTTGGTGTGCTGTTCATTAGTGCTAAATTCCTAATCTGTCCCATTGTAATGCAAATGAGGGGAGGAAACAATGTGCTTGAGATGCATTGGTTAAAGGCATTTCTCTCCTACGTCTCTTTAACTGTGGGCTCGGTGTGGGCTTTTTTTTTTTTATACGTTCGCCTTCTGAAAAGCATCAAAGTGACATCTGTGACATTTTCATCTTTGACATTCACTGGTCATCTGCGGTGATAATCAGCTACGATAAGGAATGTCTGCTGCACATTTTACATCATTTGTATTCTCTTAAAGTAGGCCAGTTTATTACCCATATAGCAGGTTCACATAATACATATTCATACTAATGAAATATTCATTCTGCACATGCTGTTTATTGCTCGAGATAAGACAAGGTCAAGGATAGCAGAGAACGAAGAAAAAAAATCTTTGCACCTTACACAGTTTTACATCTGTGGTTAAATTCTGCAGATATCAAGCAAGACAAGTTGAATGGGTGCAAGCGTGCGTGTGTTTGTGCACGCGTATGCGCGTACGTGTGGATTCACGTGTCCGATCTGCACGTGCGCGCAGTCACTCACATCTGGTCACGACGCCCTCTAGACGGATGATGTTGGGATGGTCGAACTGGCCCATGATGCTGGCCTCGCTCAGGAAGTCCCGCCTCTGCTGATCCGAGTAGCCCGCCTTCAGACTCTTGATGGCCACGTGAATCTCCCTCCTGCTGGGCAGCCGCAGTCGGCCGCTGCACACCTCGCCGAACT
The DNA here is from genome assembly GCF_052324685.1 of Brachyhypopomus gauderio. Classification (NCBI taxonomy): domain Eukaryota; kingdom Metazoa; phylum Chordata; class Actinopteri; order Gymnotiformes; family Hypopomidae; genus Brachyhypopomus; species Brachyhypopomus gauderio. Next base: position 17,728,223 of record NC_135217.1, on the reverse strand, counting down.
CACCTGGATGAGAAAAGCCAGGACTCAGCACCTGCACCCTTACCCACACCCACCCCCACCCCCTTACCCACACCCACCCCCACCCCCTTACCCGCACCCACCCCCACCCCCACCCCCTTACCCACACCCACCCCCTTACCCACACCCACCCCCTTACCCGCACCCACCCCCACCCCCTTACCCACACCCACCCCCACCCCCTTACCCGCACCCACCCCCACCCCCTTACCCGCACCCACCCCCACCCCCTTACCCACACCCACCCCCACCCCCTTACCCGCACCCACACCCACCCCCACCCCCACCCCCTTACCCACACCCACCCCCTTACCCACACCCACCCCCTTACCCGCACCCACCCCCACCCCCTTACCCACACCCACCCCCACCCCCTTACCCGCACCCACCCCCACCCCCTTACCCGCACCCACCCCCACCCCCACCCCCTTACCCACACCCACCCCCTTACCCGCACCCACTCCCACCCCCTTACCCACACCCACCCCCACCCCCTTACCCGCACCCACCCCCACCCCCACCCCCTTACCCACACCCACCCCCACCCTCTTACCCACACCCACCCCCACCCCCTTACCCGCACCCACACCCACCCCCACCCCTCTCCTTACCCCCTTCCTCCCATACTCACCGGCACCGATCACCCTCTCGATGCGGATGCTGGAGACGTCGATCTCCTTGGCGAAGTCCCGCACGGCCTGGTTCGGGTCCTCGTACGTGTGCGGGTGGATATACGTCCTGCTTCCGGGAAGTTGGACTGTGAAAGAGAAGTAGAGGCAGCAGGTAAACGGTGGCACCGTCGCCGGAGGCCTGACTGGGATGCGTGTGTCCCCCCCCTAACGGGAGGGAGCCCACCGCCCTCACAACCTCATTAAGCATTGTCTTTGTCAGGCAGGAAATGTGCCATTAGAGAAAACACACATTAAGCAAGCGAAGTGATCAGTGGCATCGTTTATCAGCCAGCACAAAGGGTGGGGGGGTGTTGGTTTCTCAGCCCACGGACGCTTCACACGCTGACAAATGGCACCGTTTGGCCCAGAATGCAGTTCTCCAGGCTGCTCCATAGAAAAATGGACCAAGCATGCAATCAGCCAGCAGCCAGCGGCTCTTCTAACCAGGCGAGAGCGTCTTCGCTGGGACGGATGCCCTCACGGCAAAACAAGAGGCATCAGGGATGATCTCTCCTGAGATGAGTGCCGTTCTCCGGGGCTTCCGGCCCGGGGCTAAGGCCGCCGTGATTGGCACCGCGCGGTGGGCTTCTTGAGAACGTGACGGCCTCTCACCTCGCCCGTGCTGAAACTGTAGCTTCTCCTCCTCGGGCTCCTGCTTGGCTTTGATGTAACCGCAGTGCCTGAAGCATGAAGAAAAATACCCAGACAAACAAAAGAAAGTGGCAGTTCTGCATCAAGCTTTTCACACTGGTCTATGATTTCAGTTCTCATAATGATTTCAGTGCTGTCTTTTATAACCACTGCATGGCAGGCTGATCCTAGACCAGCTGTCTCACTTGACTCCCACATATATTAATACATCATCATATTAATGACTCCATTGATATTCATACTGAGCAATATGCTGTGATATTGTAAAATACTATCAGCTGCACCGAGCATCCACACTCATTATTTGTGTTGTGTCCTCCATTAAACGGAATACAGTTACAGCAACAAGACCCCTTCCCTCAGACACCACAGTCCCTCTCGTGCACAAAAGGTCATGAATTAGATAAGGCGTTTGACACTGACTATGGGAATTCACAGGGGAGAAAGTATGCAAAGCTTAAAAACTGATAACTGTGTTCATTATTAGTTTAATCCTCCCCATGACTCTCTCTCTCTCTCTCTCTCTCTCTCTCTCTCTCTCTCCCCTTCTTTTCTTTAACAGATCTGGCAGATGTGTGATCATAGAGCCTGAATATAACAACAGTACGGCGAGACAGAACCGGGCAGAGCCGGTCCGGCTGTGGGGCGGGAGCACGTGTGGATGACGGCAGCCGCGTTTCGGCGAAGCCGAGGGCTCCCACAGGAGGCCGATTTAGCCCGGCCGAAACACACGAGGGTGAATGCTAACAAGCTCGCCGCCCAGCGACCCGCAGCTACTCACAGAGTGGCGTTAACACTCGGGCGGCGGGAGACACGGGGCGGGGTGGGACGCAAGGGGTGGGGCGGGAGGCAGGGGGCGGGACACTCTCTCTGCCTATCGTGCAGCGGAGCAGGGCGTTGTGGTGTTTGTTGCATGCCCTCAAGCTCAAATAGCCTTCCAAACAAGCTCCAGCCCCCATGTGCGATCCTGTCGTACCCTGACCAGTTTCCAGCCATGAAGCGTGGAGTACCGATCACTCACACATCAGCAACACCCAATTCTCCCCCGCTCTCAATCACCCGCGGATTAAAGCACCTGTTCCTTGTTCATTCCCCTCCCTATTTAATCCCTACAGATGCCCAAGTTCAATGTTTGACATTGAGCTTCCCGAGAAGCACTGAGGTGCCTCCTTATGAAATCTTTCACCTCTTTATCCAAAACGATTTCGCGTAAGCGTGTCTGCATCCGCGTCTCATCCCTGCTTCCCAAACACGTCACAGACCCTAACACTAGAATTGGGATCTCCAGTTATAGCCAAGGACCTGCAGTCTGTCAGCATGACTGCGGTCTGTGCAGTGACATTTAATTATGTTTGGTCTGGATATTGACTGTCACTGCGTTTCTGTGTTGACACAGCTGATGGGAAACAGTTTGGGCTGTGCTCCAGAGCCCACTGAACTGGCCTGAGTGTGGCCGTGCGGGTCCAGGCTGGGACGGGCCTCTCACCCAGCCTGGGGAACGATTACATAATGAGGAGCCTGCTGGGCTGAGCAAATCTTCCATTCATCTGCCTCTGATCTGGCCTGTTGCTGCTCCCAGCACAGCTGGGGACACGGGGTGTGGGGCTCGTTAGGGAGGAACAGGGACCCGTCTGCCAGGAGTCTGGGGGTACATGTGCGTGGTTTCCTCTTCATTGGTTTTAATGAAGGGAGGGGTAGGTTGCAGAATCTCAAGAGAGACCCCACCTGTTTAGCATCCCCTACCCTACCCCTCATTACAGGAGGCCTAGAGTTCATCCACGCTCATCAGACTCACAGACACACACACACACACACACACACACACACACACACACACACACACACACACACACACACACACACACACACAGAGAAACACACACACACATATACACACATACACACAAACAAACACACACTCACAGACAGACAAAGACACAAACACACACACACACATACACACACACACACACAAACACACACAGACACACACACACACACACACACACACACACACAAACACACAAGCACACACACAGATAAACACACACACAGACAGACACACAGAGACAGACACACACACACACACACACACACACACACACACACACACACACATACAGATCATATCCGTCCCATGTGTAAAAGCTCTATTAGCAAACATGCTTGCACAGAGCTGCGGGCTTTGAGCACAGTGAGGGAGGGGGGGATGTGTTTGACTGAGGCATGTGGTAATCAGGGAGGATAAATCGACCCTCCCACCAAACCACTCGCACTCCGACCTGCCCTCCCACCCCCTGAGGTGTCGAACACAGAGCCTCCCCCTGCACCTGCTGCACCCCAGCCTTGCGCACTGATGAAACACTTCCCCATGACAGAGGGGGGGCCCACGAGATTCGGCTCAGAGCACCCCCCCCCCCCCCCCCCCCCCCAGTCACCATATTACCGAAGGGAGCATGCGCTGCAAAATGTGCTGCTACCGACGCATTTCTGAGTGAAAATATCAGACAATGAACGCCTGGTTTGCAATTAACACGATTCCTCTTCACCATCTATTTAGTGCATCTCCTTTGTGTAGGGCACGCAGACATCACGCCAAGCAGACTGCTGAGTGGCTTTTGTCTTTGACTGATTTTCTCTTGTTCAGCTTTTCCTTTTGTCTTCGCCTCTGTGCGTCTCTCCCTGCGTGAGGCCCCCTATCTGCAGGTAACAATCATGGCGGGAGAAGGGGCGTGGACGTGCTGACACAGTGCTTCAGTTATTTTTCCTCTGCACGAACGTGTGATGTTCAACAGCTTGGGTCCACGAGAGAGAGAGAGAGAGAGAGAGAGAGAGAGAGAAAGAGAGAGACAGAGACAGAGAGAAAAAGAAACAAAGGCAGCAACAGAAAGACTGCAAAAATCGGCTTTGCTTTCAGTTCATTTTTATCCGTCAGAAGAATCATGTCTACACCAAAGCTACAGCAAAGTGAGTGATCTTATCTCCACACTCCATATTGGCAGCAATATCTACAAACAACCCTACACAGTCATCCATTTAAGACTCAATGCTGGGGTGATGCGGGTCTTATCAGGCCTGGACTCTGACCCTGAGGCCGGATCCTGGACTCTGACCCTGAGGCCGGATCCTGGACTCTGACCCTGAGGCCGGATCCTGGACTGGACTGGCTGGACTTCCCCATTGCTACAATCCATCGTCCACTAGAGTGGGAAGTTTGTCTGTGATTTCTCCAATGTGAACGCATGAAAACAGGGACTGGTAGTGCACCGTTTGTACAGTTGTCTAGGTCTGCAGTTGTGTTTGCTGGTTTAAGAGAATAATATCTCATCCTATACAGAATAACAGTCCTATACAGAAATGAAAAATACAGTTTGAAGTCACTGAATGTTTGAAACTGAGATATAACACATGCTTGTGAGACTTCATTTATACTGCAAACCAAGGTAAACAAAACCCAAGTGGCACTGAAAACTGTATGTGAACATAAAAAACACACATTAATAAAATTCAAGTTGAGCTAATGATTTATTTGCAGCTGAAATGAATCACGACCAGCAGAGATTAAAGCCATTTGATGCTAATCAAGCGAAACAATGTATCAATAAAAGGATGAATTATGCATGAAAATGGTCTCATAGGTGTAGAGGCAATACGTGAGTATCAAAGGCCTTAAAGCAAAGCCGTGATCAGAAGTGGAGGCGTGTGGTTTGCCTACATCAGTCACACACTGATGGTTCCTTCAAGGAGAGCACACTAAAAGTTATGTTACGATAAGCTATACATAATACCCTATACATAATCCAGATTTTTTTCCAGATCCATTTATACAAAACAATTCATACATGAAATATGTTAATGTAGCATTTAAAATACATGAAACGTAAGCCTTTGGAGAAAAGTATCCCTGCAGACTAACTCTCAGAGGAAGGAAGTCCGGCTCCTGGTGACACGTAAGCCCTCCACCCCCTGTGAGCAATAGGCAATTGATTTCCGTCAGGCTGGCTCATAATGAAAGGAGGAAATGATGATGTCTTTGGAGTGAATCCACACACCCATAAATCCGCAGTTCCTCAGAGAGGTGTTCAAAAACACTGAGGCCAGCGTTTGGGCAGCGTTCATTACGCTAATTGAAATGCTAAAGAAATATGGAGGGCGTGGAGGGCGTGGCCTGCCCTGGCGGAGATCACAGCGTGAACACTTCTGCACCCTGCTGGGAAGGGTTCCGGATCCTTCCGAGTTGGAGTGAGTGAATGCATGAATGAACATTCAATTCATGTCAAAGCTTTTTGGTGCAGTACAGTTAGGGAAGCAATGAGAGAGAGAGAAAGAGAGAGAGAGAGAGAGAGAGAGAGAGAGAGAGAGAGAGAGAGGCAGAGACAGAGACAGAGACAGAGACAGAGAGAAACAAGATTAAAGGGCAGCTAGTTTAAGCTCCAGCAAAGAGCACCAGCAAAGACGGAATGGCCAGATGAATACATTTGGAAAAAGTACAGCCTGCCATAATGTTCACCCAACATCTGCCTTTCAGTGTGTTTATGTCCTGTGGGAGCGTGGCGGGCCTCTCCTCAGCCCCTTTTGTGCGTGATTGGTGTCTGGGTGCCTCTATTGAAATATTCCCCTATTACTGCATACACATATGAAGTAAGTGTATAGTGTGAGTGAGGAGTATTGTACAGTCACTAACCCCTGAGGAAATTACAGGTAATGCCTGCACTACATCAAGTGCCAAGGTCCCAGTAAGCCGGTCTACACGCACACTCTATGTGCACAGCTCTAATACCTCACGCATAATCACCGAGCTTGTTCAACACCCCCCCACACCCTCTCCCAAAATGCCCACACTGATGTCACTTAATGCTATTACACCTCCCTCCCCTCCGCTCACGATGACATTATGCCGAGAGCTCTTCACCAGGAAGGAAGCATCAATAAACGATACAGCTTCGTCCTGCACCAACCTGAACGCCTGCGCCTGTGTTTTTTATTTTATTTTATCATTTCACTGACACTGTTGCCATGTCTGGGGTGATGTGCGCCCACATGCAACCTTTTCTTTCAAAAGCAAGTGAGTTATTTGGTCACCCACAATGCAGCAGAACTGCCCCGGGCTGTGATGTCATCAGTGTCCCCCCACATCATGGTGTGTCCTGTGTCCTGTGCAACAATAAGGAGCAATTCACTGCTTGGAGAAGCTGAAAGAATTTCATCACTTCCTTAAACATGAGCTCATGCAACAGCACCGCGTTAAGTAGATGCATCCCCAAAACCATGGGCATGATGTAATATGTAAAAAGTCCAATGGTGCTCGAAACCCAAAACACATATCTGACCACTCTACCAATCTCCTATATATAACTGTCATTATTCAAGTTTCATTCATTACTAATTGGAAAATGGAAAACAGAGATTTCAATACAGCGGGGAAGCATCTCACAAATGACCATGAAGATGAGAAGCAGACGTTCAGCAGAGCTATGAGATACCAATCAACATTAAAACAAATTAACATTCTGCAAATTGAAAAGCCAGAGTGAAGAAACGGGATGACAATTGCATCCAATAATAACAAAATCTACCGAGTCTATGGAAAAGTTGGAGAAATGATTCCATTACCAGGAGCCTAAATTCATTCACTCTCCTCTGTTTCCAGAACGCTGCAAACTATGTCACTCACAAGTAATCTGGCTGCGTGTTCTGGTTAGGAAGCGCCCGCGTGCCAACGTGGTCACATTTGGCGAGCACGCTGGAACAGTCTGTGGAGACAACTGATCAGATCCCTGTTTGGGTGGAGGGTGGCTGCCACTCTCAAACTGATTTCCCACGAATAGCAGGAAGTTGCAGAACAGAGCAGGACGATGATCGTGCGCCATCTGGCAGTGCTATCAGTAACCAATCAAGGGGGAATTTCTTGCTTTACATAAGTGGCGAGAGGTTTTCATGAATTCCCATTTCTCAGAGCTCTATGCCAAAGCTAATAGACTAGTTCCTATTATAGTACCTATTATAGTGCCTAGTATACTATTACATATTATAGTACCTATAGACTCATACTCTACTTTTCCAAGTTGGATGAAGGTAAAACAAAAGGATAATCTAGAAATCTAAAGCATTCTCAAAGCAGAATCTACACTGTAATAAGCGGCTGTTTAAAAATGCAGGTATGCAATCCAGGCCCGTGTTTGGACATCACAAAACAGGATATTTTATACGCTGCAAGTTGTTCTGGACTTGTAAGTGACACCCTGCAAGTTACGATCTGCCCAGCCCAAGTTGAATCTAAAACCCAGCATCCTGTGTTCAAAATGCCCACTAAAATCGAACTTTTCCCGTAATGAAAAACAAAAAAAGCAACGTGGATTCAATGACCTAAAACTGCCAGTCCTGGAGCTTTGTAACTGTAGGTCTCTCTTTCCCCCACATGAGGATGGAAACAGCTGAAGGAGCCCCAGACCTTACGTATCAAATAGCCGGTTAAGGTGAGATGGAACCCTATAATCTGGTGCTGAGTTAGTGCATGTGACTGCAGTGTTGGGTTCCTCCAGTGTGCTGGGCTGACCCAGGCCTCCCTCCACTGTCTGCCACGTTGTGTTAGCGTTACAGAAGCTCCTTCTGCTCCACATGAACGTGAATCAAACCCGTACGATTGCTGCTTCCTCGCCGGGCCGTCCCTACACACGCATAAACCAACAGTGCACAGGGTTCTGTTTAAACACCTGACCTTTGGCAATCAGTAACCAGTATAACCTCCATCCTATGGAACTAGCTAGTTTTGGACAGATGAAGGATTCAGCCAAAGAGCAGGTTAGTATCATGGAGCAAAATCGCAGGCACTCAGAGACCTTTCACAGGCCTTTGATAAAGACATGGTAGAACAACACTGAAGTAAAATGCCACCCTGCTCTTTGATCGACCGAAGGAACATCAAAAGCCGTTCGCCCCATGCGCTATCTAACCAGCGATGGTCCTTTGTGCCTCTCTCTTTCTCTCTCTCTCTCTCTCTCTCTCTCTTTCTCTCTCTCTCATCTACTCCTCTTCTCCATCTTCCTTAGTCATTTTCTTCTAATGGCCTTCATCGCTGTTGGCCCCGTAGCAAGACACCACTTGCATCCCTCCATCCATTCATCATCTCTCTTGCTCTTTCAATCAGATGCTCAAGCATTTGCTTTCATCTCCACATGTTACTAACTGCAATCATGGACCTTTCCAATTTTTTGGTGTGTTTTTTTCATATGTTCATTAACACACGGTGACACAGAGAGAAAATGGCCGAGATATATGTTTTGTTTTGTTTTTTTGCTCCATTTTTCATAAGTCAGCGCCATAGCAAACAAAAAATAAGCTCGCAAAATTCAACACATACATGTTGGCTGACACTTACGTGCTGTTAAACTGGCACATCCTTTTTCAAACGGTGTTGACGAATTCCTAGTTGAGACATTTATCACGTTTGTCATAACTTTCACTACTTCATAATCCTTCACTTCACTACTTTGTTTAGACTAATGAGGTTACTTTAAAAAATGACTCATCTCACTTGCAACGTGATTACAGACAGCAGAACAAAGACACGGCACTAGATGTTCCAAACATCAACCGGCCCTGGACGTTACATGCTAACTGGGCTAAGACACCAGATCATGTTCTCGTTAAACCCTGAGAGAGTGCGGTGTCAGGAGAAGCTGGAGAAGACTGTGCATGAGAAGCTGTGCATGAGGGGGACACCTGCCGGCTCTTACCTGCCGCTGACCACGAAGCAGGCCACCAGGAGGACGAAGAAGACCACCCCTCCTGCTATGGACACAGCCAGGATGGTCTGCTGGTTTGGGTCTCCCACTGCCAACACGTCTGCCAAGGAGACATCAGGCAAGCACATACGTTGATCACCCAAGACCCACAGTGTTGATTACTGCTTTACAAATGACTGCAATGCATAATTCATATAATATATAGACATTTTCTCATCTGTGAATGATATTATCGTCCAGAGACTCTATTATCCTTCAATATCTGCGATTGTTTCTGTTGCTTGTGTGATCGGTAGGGAGGTTTCCCATTTGTTATGCTTCACAGTGATACATGTACTATTTCATTGTGCAGATCATCCTGACGTAAATGGTTCTTGAGGGAGACTGATTATCTTTTCCCAGTTTTTCCCTTCTTTTTAGTTTTTTTGTGTATGTGAACAGTCTGCAAGTTGCAAAGGCCAGAGTACACACCAGAGTGAGTAACTCTTTCTCGAAGAAACGACTCTTCTCAGCCTGCTTGAAATGCTTCATTGGAATCTCTGCCATTTTATTTGTCACAAGATGACATGATCTCGTAGCACTTTCCATATTGCCCGCCTACTGGCAAGGCTGGTGTGCCCTCACACAACGCAAAGCAAGCACTGGAGGCTGGGAAGAGTTTGTTTAGTTTTGCAGCCATGTTGAGAAGACGCTGTGTTCTGGCTTGTGAGGGTAAATCTCCTTTGTGTGTTTCTGCCAAAGGTACATCCACAAAGTAGTCAGTGGTTGAAATGCGTTTTTACTACTGTTCCCTGCAGTGTTCCAATTGTTTAACAGTGTGAATGTCACTTCACGGAGCACTGATTCAAAAACACGCACATTTCGATGCTGGATATTTTTTTATTCCTGAAATACGGGGTAGTTCCAACAGAACACAGAAAACTACGTAAGTACGCGTTGATATTGACGGATGTATGATGTTTAAACCAATCGTGGTACCTATTACAAGAGTTGTTGGCTATGGCTATGCTGTCAATCCACCAGCAGGTTTCTCAGCTAACGAGGCTAACCTGACAACTACTCTTGTTAGAATGGCTTTGCTTATCAGCTGCTGCTCACTTTTACCCAGAATTCCGTGGAAATACATCGAAGGTTACTAGACATCAAACAGTGTTCAAGTGTACAGGTGGATTTATGATTACAAGCTGTAATGTTATGATCGCAGTCCACGTTAGATAATGTAATGGTTTCTCTCATCTCAACCAGTGTTTACAGCTGCTCAGGAGAGAAGAGTTTGTCTGCAGAATGCAAGGCAGGTGGAACACGTCGAGTAGACGTGGTTCCACACGCAGGATGAAAAGAGATGAGAAAAAGAGTGTGTTTTTGCAGCATTAAAGCATGCAAATCTGTTCTAGAAGACCCTAAAAATAAATGCGAACACTGAAAAAATAATCATAATAGGCCCCCTTTAATTACTGCACAAGTTATCATCGCACTTTAAAATGTTCAAACAACGTTCCCTCCAATACCAGTCGTGGCAACCTCAAATTACACAGTCAGATGAAACAGTCAAGTAGTCAGACACTGTGAAAAAGAGACGGCGCAGGGCTTTTCTGGTTCAATCAGCACGTGCCACATGAGGTAGCGTGTGGCGGAACCCTGAGAGATGCCATCTGACAGCTCCTTGGCACCTCTCGACGGGACACACCCCCACAACAGACTGACAGAGAGGGGGAAGAGGAAGTCCACTGGGATTTAGAAGGAAAAACACAATTAGTCACAACGAGGAAGGGGGCGGTAGCCAGGAGGAGAGGCATGTGAAAATATGGGTCACACTTTACTTTCAGGTGCATATAACTACACTTGTGTAACTTTGAGCTGTACAAGCTAAAAATACCACCAACGTATGTCAGCTTACCACTTACGCCACCATGTATTTAGCAGCGCAGTCAAACTGTGGATGGTTCGTAATGGATGTCATACAGTGAATCAACTAGTTAGCATTGCTGACTCCATTTTCAAATACAGTAGCAACCAGCTACATTTACACGACTTCAAATGCCATTTTGGTCCTATAATGGCTGTGACAGAATGCACCATATGGTATGTGGTGGGGGAAGAGAAAGCGCTATTGTTTAGTCACAGAGGACCACCTTCCATCTCAGAAGCAAAGGAGCTGAAAAATCGACATGCTCAAAACTTCAAACACTGCAGAAAAAGTACAAGCTGCAGTGCGAGCGAGCGTGCGAGCATGCGTGCCATAGCTCTAGGGACTAATTGAGTTCATGCACAAAACAAAGCGTGTATACATGAATATTTCACAACCGACTAATATTGGATCTCAAGCATTGTTTCATTACCTCCGGAATAAACACACAACAGCAGACGTTGGCCCACCATGAGGTTTGCAACCTCCACCCCCTCGTCTGAACCTCTACCCCCTCACCTGAACCTCCACCCCCTCGCCTGAACCTCCATCCCCTCACCTGAACCTCCACCCCCCTCATCTGAACCTCCACTCCCTCACCTGAACCTCCACCCCCTCACCTGAACCTCCACCCCCTCGCCTGAACCTCCACCCCCTCACCTGAACCTCCACCCCCTCACCTGAACCTACACCCCCTCACCTGAAACTCCACCCCCTCGCCTGAACCTCCACCCCCCTCACCTGAACCTCCACTCCCTCACCTGAACCTCCACCCCCTCACCTGAACCTCCACCCCCTCGCCTGAACCTCCACCCCCCTCGCCTGAACCTCCACCCCCCTCGCCTGAACTTCCACCCACTCGCCTGAACCTCCACCCCCTCACCTGAACCTCCACCCCCTCATCTGAACCTCCACCCCCTCATCTGAACCTCCACCCCCTCACCTGAACCTCCACCCCCCTCACCTGAACCTACACCACTGGGTAAAGCCACGAGGAGCCAGTTGTGCTGTGAATCAAGGAGTCTCTCTTCTGAAGAGCTCTCTTTAAGAGCCGCAGTCAGACAATCTTCGTTTTAATGATGTCCCCTGCCCCCACCTCTCAGCGTTAGGCTTTAAGAGGAAGCAGGAGCAATGACAGGCAGCTCCCACACAAAGGTGATACAGACAAACGCTTCCCCCAGGTACGGGCAAGCGCTAAAGACAAGCGACAAAGGAAACTAGGTAAACGTGTCTGAACAACGTAGGGATTTAAAGTGTGTGTGTGTGTGTGTGTATGGCACGCACCTTCGTGGCTTGTCTCCAACTCGATCTCTCCACCGTAGTTTCCGTAGCCACCTTCGGTGCGAGCTCTGACTCGGAACACATAGGTGGTGCCTGGCTTGAGGCCCTCCACCGTCATGCTGGTGGACTTGGTCTTCAGAACCGTGTAGTTCTGGTCACGCTGATTCTAAAGGCCCAGGAAAAGGAACATGACACATTAGAGCAGGGAAGAACCCTCCTTTATCTCAGGAGCTTATGGTGTGCTCTAGTGGATCCAACATGCTGTCACAAGCACCTCTTGGTGCTCCTGTTCATCAATCTATTGTCTGGATGCTCAAGGGGGACCAAAGTATGCAGATTGGATTTTAATCAGCAAATTACCAATTAACAATTAGCTCCTAAACACAGTGTTCTTTCAAGCATCTGGTTGCTAACGATGCTTCTCTCTCCGCTAATGCTCTAGAAGGGGGGAAAAAAAAACCGAAACAAAAGCTCGATGTGTTTTTCCGCCTGCGCTGCGGCAGAGGGAGCAGCACTCGCTGAAAAAACGATCAGGCGGCATCGATCTCAGGGAGGACAGCGCACTAACGCTCCATCATCCCGTCTTCTTGTCCCGGATAGAAAAGAGAGCATCTGTGTTAACTTTTCGGAGGTCATCCACGTCCTCGTCAGGACCTTCCCCACCAAGCCTCGACCCCCCAACCGAAAGCAGGCGAAGTTCGGTGGGCCTTGAGCCAGGTGGGTGGGGCGGGTGGGACGGGTAGTGTGGACGTCAAACTGAGAGCGTGCTGAGCCTATTGCCAAACGTGCCCATCTGTGATCTTCGTCTCGGAGCCACATAGGTGGTAATTACCTGCATAAATCAAAATAAATTGCACGCTCCTTCGGTGATGGTGGTGTGGTTTGTTGGGCGAACACCTCAACACCCCCTTGGACCACCTGGGTGGACCAGAGCAGATTTAAACCACCAGTAGAGTGGAGCATGGATGTAATTCTGAAGCCCCATTAAAGTTCTTTGTGGTCGCATGTCCAGATGGAGCAGAGCGACCGTGTCTGTCTTTAGGACCTGCAAAGGCTCATCAGCATGGACGCTGCATCCACGAATGCTAATTCTGACCAAAAACGAATCTATGTGCATGCTGACATCCCCTGACCTCCCCAGGGTGTGATGAAGAACTCTGGCTCAGCAGTTCCAGGAAGTCCAATCATGCGGGCCTTAGCTGGAGCCAGGAGGGTCACCGTGACGATTAAGCAGCAAGCCTGAGTTGGCACGAGACCCAAAAGTGACTAACCTTCTCGTAATAGGTGACCTCGTACTCCACCACAGTCCCGTCAGAAGGTTCCGGAGCCTGCCAGGCCAGCGTGATACTGTCTTTGCTCCTCCTCTCCTTAACAATCACACTAACTGAGAAAGAGAGAGAGAGACGGTGAGCGAGGGAGACCGAGACAAAAAGAACAAGGGGGGGGGGGGGGAGATGATGAGAGGCAGGAAAAGTGAGATGGATTGAGATTGATCTCCATCGTAGATGAAGCAGATTAATTGCACTTCTAATTAAAGAGCACGAAGGGCTGAGGGGAGGGAGGGAGTGAGGGAGGTTTTGGAGGTGATGAATTATGCAGTGTGTGTAGTAAGTAATGGTGCAGGGACACCAGCGCTCCAAACAGCAGCTCACCCCACTCTCCACACATGCTAACCCCACTGACAGCACACCAGAGCGTGTCAGCACCCCTCGGAACTGAACAGCGGCAGTATGTGAACAGGCCTGACAGAGAGAGGGAGCGAGAGATGGTGGAAATAGGGGGAAAGAGAGAGTGGGGAGGGGGGGTAAAGAGAGAGAGAGCGGTGGGGGAGGGAGAGAGAAAGAGACAGACCGAGGGAGGGAGGGAGGGAGGGAGGGAGGGAGGGAGGGAGTGATGGGGTGTGGGGGGAGAGAGAGAAAAAGGTATGGAAGAGTGGTGGGAGGGGAGAGAGAGAGAGACAGACAGGGGGAAGGAAGGAGCAGTGGGGGGTAAGAGAACGAGAAAAAGAGACGGCAACAGAGAGGAAAGAGTAAGAGAGCTAGTCAAAGAGCGGAGAGGAGGAGGGGGGAGAGGGATGGAAAACAGAAGTGAGAGAATGGAGAGAGTGTGTGAGTGAGTGAGAAGCAATTGGGAGGGGGGAAGAGAGAGAGAGAGAGAGAGAGAGAGAGAGAGAGAGAGAGAGAGAGAGAGAGAGAGAGAGATATGCAGGGGGAAGTGCTAATGAAGGTGTCAGAGTGTGAGGCCTGGAACAAACGAGGCCGCCCTGTTTTGGGCCCAAGTGCGGAGTGATGAACGCAGGCACTGACGTTTCTCTCTTTAATGAGCCAGGATACAGGGGAGAGAGACAGTCACACACAGAAAGAGAGAGAGAGAGAGGGGGAGAAAGAGAGAGAGAGAGAGAAAGAGAAAGAGAGAGGGAGAGAGATGGAGAGAGAAAGATAGAGAGAGAGAGAAAGAGAGAGAGAGAGTGAGAGAGAGAAAGAGAGAGAGAGAGAGGCTCCACCTCCCAGAGCCTGCAAACCTCGCTGTGATCCCACAGACGTGAAGGTCCTGTCTAAAACTCTCACTCCCACACAAACAAACACGTAAACAGATAAACACCCAGCTCAGCTTATATACCAACACTCTCCTGCTGTGGGAGAATACACGTCTGTTCTGCTGAACTTGGGTCTTTAGGGGAATAGCGCTTAAAAGACTAAAGCCACATGTTTTTCCCAACTAAAATTAAAAGTACGCATTTGCAGTGCAAAAGACCAAGATTTAAGATCAAGGTTTGAGGTCTGAGGTCACTATATGCTACCAAAACAATATGGAATAAACAAACACACAACACCTGTCAACAGGTGCTCACAGACAGGCGATGCCTTTTGAATGGTTTTAATGGTACACACACATGCACTCCAAACATTGTCTGGCCACCATCGCTTGGTCCGCCCTGCGAGCCCGCCTCTGGCGGCGTTGCCGCGGCAACGCGGCTGTCTGCTCTCATAAGAGTGAGAGGCTGCTGATGTGAGTGTCCTGGTTGGGCACTCTCTCAGGCCCTTCATCACGCCTCACTCTCTCTCTCTCTCTCTCTCTCTCTCGCACACACACACACACATTCTACCACCCTCTCTCCCATTTTACCTCTCTCTCACCCTCTTGCTCTCCCTCTCTCTTGCTTTCATTCTCCCTCCTTCTGATCCTGCTCCCTCTTCCCCCTTCCCCCTCTCTCTCTCCTCTATCTCTCCCCTCTCTCTCCCTCTCTCTCTCCTTCTCTCCAGCTTTCCTCTCTGGTTATCTCTCCCTCTATCCCTCATCCCCTCTTGCTGGGCTCAGAGCGTTAAATGGCACATCCCAGCAGGCCAGAGAAGTCCTGGTCCCTGTGCCCCCCGAGCCCTGCTGGGCCGAGGTGTGTGGAGGTCATGTGGGGGTTAAGAGGGTCCTCTCCAAGCACAGCCAGAGCTGTGGCAGGGGCAGACGGGCAGGATTAGCCATGCTTTAAGCCCTGCCCGGGGTGCAGAGGCCAGGGGCCAAGGGTGTGATCAGAGACAGGGGCCAACGAGGATGACTCTCTGCTCTCTGTGCACAACCTGCAGCTGTCTCCAGCACTGGCAATACACACAACCACTTCACACTTATGACCTTGTGATGGATAAATCACCATGACAGAGCTGAAAAAATATTTTCTCTATTAAATAAATATGTCCTCGTAAAGGTCTTCAGCGGGGGACGTTTACAGCATGCCAAGAAGTGTCCTGCATATGTGCACGGAGACGTGTTTTACATGCGCTTGTAAGTGTGCATGTGTATGTACGTACCTGTGAGTGTGAATATGCACGTGTCTGGTTCACGCTCACCTGTCTGGCTGGTGGTGACGTTGATGGACACTAGATGGCGGGGGCCGGGGCTCAGGTCAGACACCCCGTTCTGGGCCTCGATGCTGAAGGTGTAGTTGGTTCGGGGTTGGAGGTCTGTCACCAGCACCCGGGTTTGTGTCAAGCCCAGCTGCCGGGGGCTGAATCGGGGGCCACTCCCGCACGGCACACACCTCTCGCCGGGTCCACCGGACCTGCTGGTGCCTAGGCACTTTTTGCAGTGGATGCTGTAGGTAACATCCCCTCGACCCCCAGTGTCACGTGGGGGGCTCCACTCCAGAGTGACTGCTGTCTCATTCACCATGGAGGTGGGGTTCCCAGGTGCTGAGGGAGGCCCTGAAGCATACACACACACACACACACACACACACACACACACACACACACACACACACACACACACACACACGCGCACACACACACGCGCACACACACACACACACACACACACACACACACACACACACACACACGCACACACACACACACACACACACACACACACACACATAACAAATGTATGTAGGCCAAACAAAAGCTACAAGTAACCGCCAACAGGGTGAGACTGTCGTGTGGGGCACTGGGCGTACGTACTTGTGCAGGCCATGGAGCCTGGGTCCGTTTCCGCTCTGTAGAAACCCCTCTCACACACACACTCCGAGGCCTGGGTCTGCTGCGAGGAGCTGTGCGGGGGACACTTCACACAGTAGGCGTCCATGGCGGACGCCTTGTAGAAGCCAGAACGGCAGGCTGTAAAGGAGAGAAGAAGAAGAGACCGTGTGTCAGCGTGGCGTCCAAACCAACAGGAAAACAAAAGCGCGATGAAGCGCGTGCGTTTGTGATGCAGATGACTGCGGATCAGGCTGCCCCCAGAGGTCTGGAGAACGCCGCCAGACATGAATATGGATGGCAGAGGTGGAGGAGGGGTCTGATTTGAATGGGGCGGGGAGAGGAGGTTTGGGGGGGGGGGGGGGGGTTGTTCCAGTCAGCACTCATCTCCTTGTGCAGTGAAGCATAGCTAACTCCCAACTGAAGGAGGAACGTCCTTGATGGCACGTGCCACTGGGGCTGTAGTGTGTACATGCAAGTGAGGTCTGGAGTCAGTTTGCCATGTGCCAAATTTGCCAGTGTGTGTGTGTGTGTGTGTGTGTATGCGCAGAAGATGTGTGTAACAGTATGTGTTAACATTGAAAAAGACTCCACGCAATCTAAAGTCACATCCTCTTTTGCACATGCCTCTCAAGCATTCCAATCAACACTCTTTTCCTGCACCACCCGTCTCCACCCCTCCTCTCCGCGCCCTCTCATCAGTCGAGCACCACCACGGTGCCCTCCACCCTCTGGAGTGTTCTTGGGTAATTACAGTTGTACCCCACCCCCACACCGACCCTTCCAGTCCCACCATGATGATGTCATCACAGCGCTTATGACGCCCTGCGTTAGGTACCACGCGTTACCCTTTCAAACTGCTGATTAGACATATGGACTGATAGGTCCTTGCCTGAAATGGCAAAACTTATTAATTAAATATTTTCAGGTGCTTTTGTGTGTTTTTTTAGCTAATAAAGTGACCAAGGCAATAAACACACACTGGTCATTACTGATACGACATTGCAACGCATCACTTAATTATGGGAAACACCAGCAATCAAAATCAGTGTCATATGCAGAAGTGCATGGTAATGTGTAAATGCACATTAAGGCCATCTCCATGCTTCCCATTCATTAACCAATGATGCGCTTTACAACCGGTTTCACTGGGGCAATCACGTCCACTCACGTGTTTAATATGCTGGGCTGCGTCGTTCCCCCATTTGATCATTAATCATTAATATCAAACAAATCTGAGCAAAGAGGTCAGCAAAACAAATCAAATGGATGAAAAGATTAGAGGCAATGGATGGTGAAATTCTTCATCTATAAAAGCGTGATCGATGAAGACTCCATTGACTGCTGGGGGGCTGCGTCCTTATCTGCCTCGTTCCACTTGTTCCCTTTGAGCCGTGCATGAGCTGGACCCCCCCCGTCCAGACACCCCCCCCGGGACACTGGAGCCCTGGTTCTTAATGCATACCTTAGTGGAATTATTGTTTTTCATCATTTATAATCAAAGTTCAAACTCAAGAATGGAAACATGAAGCTCCTCTTCTGTTCTCCCTGGACTTAAATGTAGTCACACGTCTTGCAGAACTCAGATTTACTCTGCACCTGCCTGTGACAGCTCCGGGTACTACATTATGTGAAAGCACAGTTGTGCATTAGGTGTGGGTTGGAATATAGCCAGCGGAGCCTTTAATCACACGCAGTCACATGCGGTCATGCATGGTCACACGCAGTCACACACGGTCACACGCAGTCACACACGCAGTCACACACGGTCACACACGCAGTCACACACGGTCACACGCAGTCACACACGGTCACACATGGTCACACACGGTCACATGCGATTACACACAGTCACACGCGGTCACACATGATCACACACAGCCACAAGCGGTCACACACAGTCACACATGGTCACACACAGTCACACGCGATCACACACAGTCACACGTGGTCACACGCAGCCACTAACACTGTATACCCTGTGCATACGCTTTACACACTTAAAGGCAGCCACACAGGAAAAAACAAACTACAACTAAAACCATGTGGCAAAACATACCGACTAAATGCTTCTATCCTGCATATCCCATGTTAACGCTGTAACCACCACCCAAAGCATTGAAACCACAGCCAACAACATAGCCAGTTAAATCTCTTATCTGTTCTGAACAGTTTGAAACCACTGTGTGGGTTCATGGTGCTGGCAATATATAATATATTGTTTGCTAAACCCCTTTTTACTGAGAATAACACAGACATTTTTCTTCTCTACTTAATACTCATACACACAGAAGCACACACACACACACACACACACACACACACACACACACACACACACACACACACACACATTTTTATTCCTATATTGCTTCTTGGCTAAAGGTTTCTGCTAACAGGCTTATTGCAGCATAAACAGACGACGCGCTATTAGAATGTGACTGCTCACTGACCCAGGCAGTTTAAAGTACTTAACTGTCAAGGCTGCGATGTAAAGTCATGCTAAGTCTTAGTTCTAGCTAGAATACAAAAAGAGGTGAATATATAACTCTGTGTAACAGGTTCATGATCTGCTTTGATTAAGGTCTAAACAACAGATAATGAAATAGTACAGGACCTGCTTGCCAAAGTGGTGTGTGGGGTGAGAAAATCATTAAAGCATGTGTTTCGGCTGTGTGTGTGTGTGTGTGTGTGTGTGTGTGTGTGTGTGTGTGTGTGTGTGTGTGTGTGTGTGTGTGTGTGTGTGTATGCATGTGCATGTATGTGATTGTGATTTGGCTATTCCTCAGGTCTCCCTGCCAACCCTGACAGACTTCAGTAAGTGTGGCTTCTCACCGAACCCCACCACCCCCCACCACCAAAATGAAGGAATTCCTTTACACCGGGCCCAGGGGCAGGCCGGACCAGTCTGCTCCCGGGCCGAGTGTAAAGGAATTCCTTCATATGTAGGCAGTGTTTGAGTGTGGCAGGCCCACGGGTCCATGAAAGGGAAATGTTTAAACAGAAGGCCTGTGACAGGAAGTGCTCCACATTTTCCGTGAGGGGGTTTTGGGCCAAGAGCAAACTTTAAACTCGGGAACTTCTCGCCTTTCAACTCCTGAAGCACCTTGATGAGTCGGCACTTTTCACCGTGTTCACTGCACAAACAAGAAAACGCAGGACCGTAAACACCGGAGACACCGGGTGCGAAAAGTCACGCGAGTCAACGCAAGTGGAGATGAGCACAAGGCTCATGGAGAAATCGATGGATCGAACGGGATCCCTCCGTGTCCTCTCCTCTCTAAAAGCCCCAGACGCCAGCCGTCAATCAAATCAATCGGAGGACAATAATGAGGAGCACATCCCAGCTCCGAACTAAGATGGCTTATAAAATATTTAGATGCATGTGACTGGTACGTTTTTGCTAAAGGTTGATCGATAGATTTACGGTATGATGTCTTGGGCCAAGTAAAGGTGTGGAGCTGACTTGGGAATCAAGACAAAGAGAGAAAGTAAGAGAGGGAGAGCAATGTTTGTGAATAACGACAGACGTGAAGGAGAGAGTGGTTTAATGGCTGCTCCACTGGGATGAATGGCTGTTGTGCTGCTGCTGTAATTCTCATTCAGTCCACGGTCTCTGGTCCATAATGAATGAGGCAGATCAATAGACATCAACCTGCCACCTTGACAGCCAGTCAGCTCAGAGGATCCACTATCATAAGGCTGAGAGACACACCCCGCCCACTAGCTGTAGCTTATATAATACATACCCCAATATCCGTCCTCTGGTACAGACGGGGGAAAAAAACGGACCTCCACACACAGACAATTTAACTGGGAATTAAAGAGGAGGTCTGGGACCTTATAGGCGAAGAGTAGCCTCCTATTTTGTGTGCTCTTTTCTGGCGGAGATGAAAAAGGGGGCACTCTCCTGTGATGGGGGAGAGAGAGAGAAATCAAGCCAGGAGCAGCATCGCTTTTAGTGATTCACACGCTTCAATTTGACAACATCAGAGGCTAATTCACAATGGAGACAAAAAGGGCCGGGGCAGAAAGGGCGGACCACAATGGGGGGGGGGCAAACCAAAACACACCGCTCCTCTGTCCTTCTCGGGGAGGCTTATGTAATTGTCTCCATGGCAACATAATTCCAAAATGTACCCTCTTTGTGAATCTTGAGGTGAATCTTGACACATTCTTTGGTGAATTCCCAATAAAATGGCAGCCGCCCCATGCAGTCTTGTGAGCTATGAACAGAGGAGACACTTTCTGTGCAGTCCACAACTATTTGGACAGAGCCGGTTGATTTTTTTTGGCTCTGAATTCCAGCACGCGGCATTTAAAATGAAACAGTGCTCACAAGGTTAAAGTGTTGGTTTAAATGGGGGAGGGAGTGGGGGGGAGTTACATCTACATTGGTTGAATTTTTATATATAGTCCACCATTTCAGGGGACCACAACTATTCGGGACAAATTCATGCAATGTAATGTAAAATTGCCTGGTTTAGAGTTTGCTGGCATATCCCTTTGCAGTTGTGCAAATGTTTAGTTTCCTGGCTTGTTTCTGGGTTTTCTTACCATTGGGCCTCAGAAAGGGGAAGATTGCTGAGCAGGGAGAAGGTTTGTGTCTGGCTTCGCCAAGCACAACTCTCCACCGCGTTGGCCCTGAGAAGCTCGGAGAGTCAATGAGCTTGAGTGAATCTCCCTGCTGCGTGATAACCTGCCATCTGCTGAGAGAATGTGAACGAATGTGAGATCTCCACTAAATTGTAGGTAATGAAACCTCTGAGGATTCTTCACTTCGTGGAAACCTGTCAACATTTTCACCATCTTTTCTTCTTGGCTACGTTTTCTTGATCTATACTTAACTATGGCGTTTTGTGGGATGTAATGTTTTTTGAAGTACTACATCTTGACACAGCTAATGCTTTATCTGTGTCTGTCAATGATTTATTAAATCTTCTCTGCCTCGCGATGGCCTACTTTAGGAGCACGGACACTTTTTTACCCATACCTAATTAAATACCTAATTAAAGCTCACAATCTGTACATCATCTTCATTCTTTCCCATATCAGTGTAAAAAGTACAGACCCAAAACAACAACAAAACAACAAAATTGGGTTGCTTGCCAATTATCTACAGACTGCAGTGCCTAACCCGGCTATGATCAAAGAGATGATAGGATGAAAAAGCTCCAATAATCATTTGTAAATCACCGTCAACATGATCCATCTTCATTTTGTGTCATTTCATTTTTACTGCTCCATAAATGGCAAGTCCAATGATCAGTCCAGCTCCGCTCTGTTTTCAGTTCATTAATCTTGGCATTAGTGCCTTCAGCTCGGGGTCCATTGAAGAACTCTCTTTCTCTTTTACTTTTGCTGCTTTTGTGCCTTCAAAACTGCTTTAAGTGTTTTGGACCACTTCAAAGTCTCCAAAATGGCCGGTTCCAGAAAACAGAAATGTTAACATCTTGATTTTGGTCTTGATCTTGATTGGTCTAAAAAGTCTGCTTTTTTAACAAGTCTTTTATGAACAAGTCTTTTTGGTACCAGAAAATGGCTGCTACTCAGTGCATAAAGACCCAACAGCAGCAGTTACTGAGTAGCCAGTTTTGAACAGCAAACTCTACTTACTATGGGTAACAACTGAGTTTAAGGAACAATAATCAGTGTTAGCAGTGAACTGGATCACAAGAGATTGTCTTCACACTGGAGAGACACATAAGTAGTAACAGTGCAGTAACACAGCAACACCATCACTATGGCTACGTCTTTTTGCTTAATCGATATAACACATGGTTTGATAATCCCGTTTTTGATCATGATTCAAGAATGATGTAACCATATACAGTGAATGATCACTTTATAATGTATGTATCACTCTGGTGTACTCTAAATTCAACTAACTGTGAGACTTTACTGGGCTCTTTCATGTGAGACCGTTTTCACCAGCGGCAGATGCTTTGCAGATATGTTTATGCTCTGATATACTTAAGTAGCATTGTAAATGGTTCAAAATTTTGTTTATGCTAACCACAGGATACACTGCTATATGTTCATTTATATATACATAAAACAGATAAATAACGAAAGGTTACATGGCACAAAAGCGCAGAGAATAGGACCACTAATCACCTAACTTCTGAGTACACGGAACTGACCAAACAGTCTTGGTCCAACTGTAGAGTACATGAGGTTTTCAGTAAGCCACTGTAAGCATGATTCATACTCGGCTGGATCACAGGCTCACTGGCCCTAACCTCCGACGGCTCGAAAGTCCAATTCTGCTTCATCCGGCCTGCATCACAACAAAGATCCCCCTGGGTGTGTTAGAACACACGCCCCATGTTTATGCCCACGTGTCCAGCTCTAGCCAGACGATGTTTAAGTAATGATCTGGTAAACTCTCTGACCTACATGCACAAATGAGTATGTAGCTGAGCATTAGGGGAACTCTGTCTCACCTGCGAAAGCTGGGGGTGTTCTGGTGATTACTGCCCTGTATTGATCCAACATCCAGTTGCTCAGAGAGACTTTTTAAAGGGGTTTCTGCCATTTTTTCTTTAGCCTCTGGGCAGCAAAGCATTGATTTTTAAGGGAGAAAGTAAATATTGTACACAGGGAAGAGAGAGCAGGCTGGGAGATAGTAGTGCCGCTTCTTTCCTATAGAGAAGTGCTGAGGGACTGCTATTGGAAGGGCATACCCACCCACACACACACAGACATATATAAATATACACACACACACCCACACATACACAAACACACACACACACACACACACACACACACACACACACACACACACACACACACACACACACACACACACACACACACACACCACACACCACACACCTCTGAGCAGATTTCGGCTCAAGGACACAATAGCATTCTGTCTGCTCTATGCTGAGTTTTCTGTCTCTCAAAAGTTCTTCGTGCCCACTATCTGTCTTCTAAGCCCACTTATCTCAAGGGCAACACTATCCTACCAGTTAATCACAAAAGCAATTCTTGGGTCTTTGTAGGAACCACAAATCTTCTGAACCTCTAAACCCAATGTCAAATCCACCACATTCTGCCATGGCTAAGGACGCATCTTCCTCTGACATTAGAGACACACAAAAACAGAAAAGACACATCTGCACACACACACACACACACACACACACACACACACACACACACACACACACACACACACACACACACACACACACACACACACACAGCACCTCCTTCACTTTGATACCTCTGAAATGCCTGTCCAATTACAGTGGTCACAAAAGGAGAAACACTGAGGTGGAGGGTTTAAACTTCTGCCCTAGGTGGGATTAGTCTGCCTGGTCTCATTCTACTCTACCCCTCACTGAAGTGCTCTTCCCTTAGAAAGCCAACCCCCCCCCCCTTCCATCACACACTGGGTGACAGCGGCAATCTTCACGGATTTGCTCCTCACATGGAAGGGAACATGTCTGCCTAAACACCTACACGTCGCTGTTGGACTGGAATGTCCATCCATTAAGTCTTCAGGACCACCCACATGGATTCCAGTTTGTCAGGGCATTCGCAGTTTTAAGGGAAACACCAGGCAGGTCCACAGCCCTGCTGTTGTGCCCCCTCGCCCTGACATTCTCCGAGCAACAGGGAAATAAGTACAAAGTCTCACCATTTTCTAAGAGCCATCAACAGTCTTTCACAAGCCACGAACACATATATGAACAGTGCACACGTAATCACTGTCCCACAAACACAGTGGGGTCATGGGGCTGTGCATATTTCACATTCGTAACTATTTATATCCAAAAAGGAGATCTGACTATAACTGGTTTTGCCCTTTCTGTTTAAAAGAATCATGTAACTTCAATTTACCTTGTCTATACAAAGCAAAGCTGCAGACAGGTCAGAAGCACCTAAAAAAATTGTACTGAATTCAGTACAAAAAAATGAAGGCTGTTCATGCTATTCATGCATTCATTTGCAAAGACAGCTTCTTTTGCCAGTGGTAAGACACTGTGTGATATTAAAATTTATTTTTGTAGATTTATCTTTTAATTTATTTGTAGAATTTCCATGCATCTATCACTTCAAACACTGGCTGTGGCTTTAATGCACCGAGGTGCTGGAAGAACCTGCAAGGCACTCTGGGTATTACAGTGGCCGTGCAGAGCCCCTAATAGGTGTGTTTGCAGTCTGCAGCCGGTGCTGGTATTACTGCAGTGAGGCAGACTGGGTTGGACCTCACCACTCAGGCAGAGGAGCACACCAGAGTGTAATAGGTGAAGCTTCACCAGCATGTGAGAAATGAGGCACTCTCCATCTCACTCTCACATCACCCTCTGTGGTCTGGTCACCTACGTGTGTGTGTGTGTGTGTGTGTGGGTGTGTGTGTGTGGGTGTGTGTGTGTGTGTGTGTGTGTGTGTGTGTGTGTATGTGTGTGTGTGTGTGTGTGTGTGTGTGTGTGTGTAACAGACAAACAATAGAACTATAACTTTAGGTATGAACTACATTCTAAGCCAAGTGTCTTCCCCAAGTCTTGGCTATATGATACTGTATATGTGTGCTTTAGAATCCTATAGGGTGCTATTGCCCTGTCTGACCTATACCAATACCCCTGTCTAATCTCCACCAAAATCTACTCTATATCCCTAACTAATATTTTACTGTCAAGCATGAATGCAAATTAGATTAGTAGTCTAACACTATGCAGTGCTGGTAATGATTTCTTGATAATAGAGGTTGGGCCAATAGAGGTTGGGTCGAAATGCTATTGGCTCCTGCAGTTGTCGCCTCTCTTTCTGTCTTAACCGACCTCAGCTTTTCTGCACACGCATGAGCAGACATGGATGTTCTGCCATTCTCTGTTCTCCAGGTCGCTGGACAGTGAGCAAAAGGTTCAGTGTGAACAGGGTGAGCAAAGACAGACCGGGCCGCGTCCTTTAACGCAGCTCTGCAGAGAGCCCGAGCCCACAAGGTGACTGGTCACGTGGACATGCAGATCCTGCCGTCCTGGACGATGAATTATTGAGAGCGGACCGAAAATTTTAAAAAGCGAACATGGGTGAAGTGATGCACGAGGAGAAGCCTCCATGTGACGCCTTTCTCCTGAACACACACACACACACACACACACACACACACATGTACGCAGGCCCGCGGCAGGACAAACATCTGCCAAAGGACAAGACAAAATAGCACGAATGTGATACACATGGTAATGGGCCAATTAGAGTCACACAAAACCTTTACAAATAACCTCATATAATTTACTGGGACATGCAGGCACAGTGTATTACATGAGCTTCAACATATGTTATCGTATGATATTGTATTACACACCATTTGGCCATATTAGGCAAGTATATTAGACGAGAAGTTGGGAATGTGAGTTAACGCAACACAGAACAGGTCACGTTAAATGAATGAAGGACTGAATGTACCATCTCAAAACTTGGACACAGCTGCAGGACACGGCTGCAGGAAATAGCTGCAGGGCTACAGGACAATGTGGCTCCACACCCGTTGAACATTGGTTCTGTAATGAGTAAGTGTCCAGTGCGGGGCAAGATGAAGGGTGCCTGCCCTGTTGCCCCAGGTGAGCTACTTATTTGCAACTTAAAGTGCACTTCTTAGAAGTGTTCTTGATGACTGTCCTCTGACTTTCTCATGTAGTTACAAAGAACCTCTCCTTAATAAAATGGCTGACGTGTGGACCTGTCAACAAATGAGCCCGTATTTAATCTCTATACTCACTCAGCAGTGTGTCTGAATCGTGAGTCTTCTGGTGTAAAATAGCGATTAGCAAGGGCTTGCTACATTTCAGCAGTTATTTTGACCTGAGCTTCACACCTGTAATAAGCTCTCAAACATTACACAATTAGTGTAATAACAGCAACATAAAAGCCTGGGGTTAATCTTTTCTGCTCGTTTTAGGCTTAATCAGGGCTTTGTGGGATAATGTGTCCCTCGTGGCTTATAAGCCCAGAGAAAAAGAGAGAGAACTGTAGGACAGGACAGGGGGAGATCATTTCTCCAACTCCTTTCTAACTTGGTGAAAAAAAGAATCCACAGTGAATCAAACTAAAAGGAGAGAAAGGTTGATCCGTAGCAGGAGAACCACAACTTTCCCCGAGTGTGACCAAACACTCCATCCATTCAGGGTGCGGACATTAGTGGAGCGCTAAGAGGGGCGTACGAAGCGCTAAACTCGCCGGGCGGAATTGAAACGTTATGTTGGCTGTCATCTCACTGCATAATGGATGGTTCTCGCGGTCCGTTTGCTGATCCGTGCTGCACTCCCTCGCCGGGGTCAGACCTGAGGACCTCAGAGGCAGGAACAAAGGCCCCCGGGCTGGCGGTACACATGTGGAAGAGATCAGCAGAGCTCCGCACTGGGCCCATGGAGCCACGTTTCACGGCTCTTTCTTCTTAGTCCCAAAGCAGCAGCGTGGTCATTTCGAGACTAGTGCTGAGTTTACTAGTAGAGAGTCATTAAACATCCATCTGCAGCTCGGTTCGGGGGTGTCGCATGAAAGCTTCGTCGATGCACCGGTACAAATGACCTGGCAAAGATGTCGATTCTAAATCGGGTCCTTAATGAAGACGCAGTGTCAGTATTTATGAGTCACTAGCCCACACGGGCAGGGATCCAAAAGCTGGCATTCCCACAGAGGTGCTCCTCTCCCCCCTCCCACCAGCTGAGCTGTGGTTCGCCCCGGGTGCATTCACGTGTATAGAGGCAGGAGCAGAATGAGGTGCCCAGTCATCACAGCTTCATTCGTTCAGCAAAGAGAAGGTGAACCGCTGGGCAAAGGAACTCTAAATGCCCCCCGGTATTCTGCCCAACATGATGCTGGAATTGTAAACTGGCCACTTGCCAATTACTGGGAGGCAATTCCATGTTTACTATTTGCGTGGAGAATTGAATTGTTATTGATCCAAACAACTAAACCTGGACACACAGGGCTGTGGCCCGCCAGAGTGTTGCAGCGATCAACTCAACGATCGCAATAAAGAAAGCGAAAACAACCAGACAATCAAGCATACAAAAACTAAAACATGCACAGCAGGGAAAGTATGTATAATTTAGACATAAATTTTAATAGCCTGCCCGAAAACTCTGAAACCACAGAATTCTGACTGCAAAAACACACGCCTGCTTTCCCCACTAAAGCCTGCTCCAAAAACGACTATCAAGGGTAAATGAAAACAAAAAGGCATAAACGGGCGTCGCAGATGACTCAGACTTTCACATTCCCTGCTGCAACCAATAAAACGCCGGCAGGCTGGAGGCGTGGCTTCCCACTTTCCAACTGGCAGGGGAGCAGGTGACTGATAAGACCGCGGGGACCCGTAACGCGCGGACCAGAACACATGGCTCAAAAACACGCACTGTTTCCTGGGGGCTGGTGGAGACCAGCATCCTGTCCCCATGTCCTGGAACCGTGGGGGCCACAGGAAGCTTCCGCCTTCTCCGGTGGCATCTACAGGACGCACAAACCCCAACGAGAACGGCAGCAGAGGAGGCGAAGCGATGGCGTGGCGATGGTGCGGAGCGGACGGGTTACGGCAGCGAAGGAGCTGCGATGTGTGACGCTGACAAGAACACAGATGGACCCGAAAACGTTGGTGACTCAAAGCTTCTCTCAGACCAACTTTACACCTCAGAGTGTGGGCTTAGTGTTCCAACATTCCCTGAATCAGAGTCACTTTTTACTTTTCTTATATAATTTCTTAGATCATAACAAATTTGACTCATCGTTCTACGCCAAAAAAACAAAAACAACTACTATTTTCTAACATATTCAATTAAGCTCCAATTACTGGTGATTACAAAATCTTTGCAATTTACTAATAACAATACATAACCAGGCCACACATAAAATAATAACTAGAGTGAATTCACTCTCCTCAGGGTGATGTGTAGAAATGTTATGTAGGATACATGTGCTTTTTTTGTTTTTCTTTTTTTTTTTGTCAAGTGACTGGCAAACAAATCAGCCGGTCGACCGGTAGAGTCCCACTGTGTCCCTGCGTGGGTCCACGCCATGCAGACGAATACAGATGTGGAATCAGAACTTGGGCTTCAAGGCTTATTTGGAGACCGTCAAAGAGTGAGGTGATTACTGAAGCCCTACAAGCAGAGACAACGGCACTAGTGTGTGCAAAGCTGATAGCTACCAGATGGGTTAACCCTACTGACCTCTACTGCCTAACAAAAACGAAGCTGGAGACACATGAACAAACAGGAAGCTACACATACACACACACACACACACACACACACACACACACACACACCTCCCACTCGTTCTTTCTCTCTCTGTCACAATACATCAGCTCATATATACACCGCAACTTAATGGTCCTTCCTTTGCGTCATATATTGCAAATCTGCTTCACAAAGCAGCCCGTCCTTCCGTTTGTGGATGGTGACGCGGCGTACGGGGATTCGGCGTGCCTCTGCTGCAAGCCTCGCTCCGTCGGGGTGCTAACAATCCCGGTGACCCAGTTTCGGCGCTGCAGTAGGATACTCCATCACTTCGCTCCGAGAAAGGCTGTCGAGGCTCGCGGCTCAACACCCGGCCTGGAGCTGGGCACGGTGTCGGCTGCACGGGTTTAGCAGAATAACAGGTTCAGAAGGGCCGGGGGAGAGAGAGAGAGAGAGAGAGAGAGAGAGGGAGAGAGAGAGCCCATCACCAGCTGGCTGAGTCACAGAGGAGGGTCATGGGTCGTGTCTGATGCCAGGCTGCGTCTCAATGGCTGGCACGCTCAGGCGGGTCTCTCGAGCCGACACGCCTGGCTCACAATAGGCCTGGCAATTATATAACAGAGCACTCAGGAGGTGCAGCCAGGGGCTGGGGTCGTGCAGGGCTCCCGCGAGAGGCCTTCACACAAGTGGCTTTGTTTCGTAAGGAGCGTTTAACAAACATCCAGGCAAGGGGATCGGGATGAAGAGGAGCGACTGGGAGAGAACAAACAGGGCTAAAGGGAGAGGATGGGAAACTGTGGACCAGTGCCTTGCTCAAGGGTCCCTGAGAGCCCGGGACAAGAGAACGAGAGAAAGAGAGAGGGGGTGAGAGGGGGAGAGAGGGGCAGAAAGGGGCAGAAAGGGGGGGGGGGGGGGGGGAGATAGAGGTCTCTGAGGTGGGACACAGCGAGAAGATCTAAGCAGCATGCAGTTCGGTCTTTCTGGCGCTCTGTCTCCATCACACAGACACTGTTTCTCTGACTCTCTTTGCTCTCCCATCTTTTCGCCTCACCCCCCTCTTTCTTCCCACAGCTATCAGTAATGGAGAGTGACAGAGCCTGACAGCCTGCATGAAACACTGAAGCCCTGTGGGGTCTGACCTCGCAGGCAGAGAGAGAGCGAGACCGAGCAGGAGTGGAGAGTGTGAGGGAGAGGAAAGGAGGCGCTGGGGGGGGGCAGCATACTGAAGAGCTATCGAGCATGCTCTGGGAAACCCATAAAAAAGCAGGAGATGAACAAGGAGAAAGGGCATGACCACAGGAGACACTGCTTCCATACTTCCTGCCGACACTCCAAATCTTGTCACTCTTCCATCTTCTGTGAAAGAGTGTCTTCTGTGAAGGAGTGTCTTCTCTGTATGATTCCGCAGTACAACCAGGAGAGAGCCAGCAGGATCCAGCACGGCCAGGAGTCACAGCGCAGGGTAAAAACAGCACACGGACCACAGCGCCGTGTATTTCTGACTCCTTTGTCATAGCAACACCCCATATCGTAAGGGGATGAAACTAGGGGCCAGTGATTGTTTCCTCAGCTGCTCGTGGGGGGGGGGGGGGGGGGGATTAGATGGCCCCCACTCCAGCAAACGTAAATCCTCCTGTGCAGAATTGTTTTTGGGTTGTAGTGTAAATTATCATGGTTTGACGGTGCTCCTTTTCCGGGAGGGTTAACAGATGTCACGTTTCCACAAGTCTGTCTGGCAGGTTTGACATTAGCTATATACACACACACACAAATACACACACGCGCACACACATAGAGCTGTTAAGTCACTGGGGAGGTTATCAGACCTGCCCCGTGCTTATCTTTAACAACCTAGTTAACACACCAATCACAGACAGCAGCTTTATCACGCACAGGCCAGAACACAGGCTTGTGACGTGCTACTGAATTAGGCGATAATTAATTACGATACTACATTCTCACTCATTTACTCTCACTTTCACGTTCTCCCACTCACCCTGTTGCTAAAATCACCCTCACCCTTCTCTCATTTCCCACCTCCACCCCTCCCCCCCCCCTCCATCCACACCCCCCCCCCTCCCCCCCACATCCACCCACGAAGCAGCAGGCCAGGAAGGAAGCATGAATATTTAAAAACTCGATCCTGCTTGCCGCAGAGGTGTCGAGGGGGCAGGCGTGCGGCTACGGAGCATCACGGCTGCGGTGCGCGAGAGGCGTGCGAGAGGTGAGAAAATAAGACACGCGAGAGCAAGGACAGCAACAATAACGCCGGCGTAATTACAGGACGGCTCTGGTCTCGGGCCAAAAGGAGAGGCCATTAATGAATCCATTAGTGACTCGCTGGATAAAAGAGGCAGGGGGGGTGGAGGGGGGGGGCACAAAGGCTTCGTGTTTAAGCCCATTACCGCTCTCCAGACTACCCAGGAGCTTCCCGACAAGAGGGCCACCTTCTCCCACAGGTGCCCACCCTGCATTGACGTCTTCTCCCTGTAGATTTGGGAAGGAAAGTTTGTCCCCCTCCCATAGGAACCCTGGTCTTATTTGGCGTCCTTTCCCATTAAGTGGCTCATTACTGACTTTGGACTAAAGAGATCTGGAGGGGCTGAGGACCCTTTTAAGAATAATGGAGCTAATAGCAATAAAGTGATTCCGATATTAACTCTGTTTATCGTCACTCTCCGCGATGGCAGAATCATTACAGGTTATGGTCTGGGTGATAGTTCTGATTACAGTATAGTTTACTAATTAATAATTAAGCCTGTTTCACAAAGGAAATACTATTTAACAGCGCTGCAAATTATAAAATTACTTTAGCTGATGTTTTAAAAGGCTTTTGCAGCGCAACCCCAAATCATTATAGAATAAACAACAGACAACACAGGCAGTAACTAAGACTCTCTAATTGCTGATGCACACAACAGTAGCTTAACCAGATCTCCTGCATAAAAGACACTGCCCCTGCCACTCCAACCCCCCCCCCCCCCCCCCCTTTAAAAAACCCACTACAGCTTTGTTATTTCTTGTTCTGAACACGAACATGAGCGGGAGGACAACAAAGAGTGACATGTTCTCACACTTCCCCGTCATCTCCCACCTCAGCCTCGCCGATACCACTCCAGCACACACGATGAGTGTTACGGTGATGAAGACTGAGTCACCACGAGCCCCTGAACCTCAGAGATGTTACATTAAATAATGTTGAGATTTACAGAAAACCCAGTACTAAACAGGGACGAAGACAGCAACATAATGTAGCTGTTTCCCTGTTTCACTGTACGTGTGGAAGATGTAAAAAGTTGCCATGCTTTAATGGAACATTCATTAAGTCTTCCTTTTTGCATTCTAACACTGATTTTTAGGTAGAAAAAGACTCACGTACTTTCCAAACTACGCAATGTAGCAACACAGGAGCTGCTCTTCTTCGGATCTCATCCATTTCTCATTATCAATGAACGGATGTATTCCACATATCAGAACATTCATCCCAGGGCTTCCATCACCGTGCTATCATAACCAACTACAGCGCTGCCGGTGAGGAACCACATTCAACTACGCTGTCCTACAACTTAGCCGGGCAGCTTCGTTTGCTAAGATGGATTTTTACCCAGATTTAAAAATTTCAGTAAAAAAAAAAGACGCTAAGAGAAAAAGTGTGAAATGAGTTAGCAGGCTGGATGAAGGGTAGAAGATTAGGGCAAGGCGGCGGAGGGGTGGGAGCGATTGGAACACAGCCGTGTGCCACTGGGAAAACGAAGAGTGATTGTACCAACAAAGCAGGAGGCTGCATGGTTCATTTCCCCATAAAACATAAATGCGTTTTTTTTTCCCTCAATTATTTTGCACTGACTGAGGGGCTTGGGAGCCCTACTTAGAGGACACAGCATGTAGGAAAGGGCCATGGGACACTGGACCCACGATTCTCTCAGTTTACTGTTTATGACTAGTGAGAAAACAAAATCTGTCGAAATTCTTTAGCGTAACCGTAGAAACCCGACTGTGTTTATTTCAGCTCGGACCTCGGGGCGACCCACGTGTGGCGGTTACACTCACGCTGGCAGCGCCCGTCCGCCTCCTCGAATCCCGACTTGCACACGCAGCTTCCGATGGGCACCAGCCAACCTCCGTCGGCGCTGCAGAACATGCGTGGCGGCTCGAGCTCCTCGGCGTCCTCCACGCACGCCCCCCGCACCTCCACCAGCGCTGAGTCTCCGCCCGTCACCGTGTTGGCGAAGCGCGCCAGGTTGAGCGCCACCATGGGACAGCGCTTGTAGAAAACCCGCACGCTGACCAGGGCGATGCATGCCCCCAGGTCCTGGAACGCCAGGTAGAGACCTCGCTTGGTCAGGCCGCCGATGTCCCGCACCTCCGTGTTGAGCTTCATGACGCGGTCGCCCACGTCCGTCTGGGTGAAGCTCTCGTCGGCGGCGATGGTGTCCACCTTGACGTACTGGCTCTCGCGGGCGTGCCGCAGGGGTGGCGCCGTGCCGCTGTTGGACTCGTGGTAGTAGACGTTGAACGTCTCCTTGCAGGTGCCCGACATGCCCGGCAGACTGTTGCAGTCACGCAGCGTGAACTTAAGCTCCACGTAGATGCGCTGGGCGCCTCCGCGTGAGATCAGGCCCGTACGCAGCCAGTTGTTCTGATTGGGCTCCATAACGTTGCAGACCTGGTACGTTCTCATGGGCGTGTTCCTCTCGTCCATCACGCTGATCTCCTCCCACTGGACACAAACACACAAATACACACACAGACGCATGGGTGAAGGTTCTCAAAACGATGGCACAATGGACTTTTCCAGCTGAAGTACCATTATAACAAAAACTCAAAGCTGTATTTATTCATCTGTTTAAATTGCAGAAGGTGAGTGACAGCTGAGACGCCTGATGAGGAAACAGAAACACTTTACAGCAGTCAGTCAATCAACTTCTGCTGATTGCTCCCATTGCTGATGGAAACCTTCGCAGCAGTGCACCGCATACCCCACAACGCCTTTGCCTTTTCACCTTAGTGATGAACTAAGGCGCTTTGACAGAAACGTGATGAGTGCATTAGAATGAGAGGACTCACTGAACTACTACTGCCACTGGTCATCAAAGCAATCAGTTCAGACTTTCGGCACAACGTGATGTGCTTTGACATCAGCAGTCCACTGTCAGACAAACACACAACTTTTACTGCTTTGGCTATTTTACTTGCCATTGACCACAAATCAGCTGTTTTATCCAGGTGGAAAATATTATTAATACCATTATTACTCATTTTAAATAAAGTATCAGTAGACCTCCTCTCTACCTACCAGCATACGTATCAGTAGACCTCCTCTCTACCTACCAGCATACGTATCAGTAGACCTCCTCTCTACCTACCAGCATATGTATCAGTAGACCTCTCTACCTACCAGCATACGTGTCTGTAGACCTCTCTACCTACCAGCATACGTATCAGTAGACCTCTCTACCTACCAGCATACGTATCAGTAGACCTCCTCTCTACCTACTAGCATACGTATGACTAGACCTCCCCTCTACCTACCAGCGTACGTATGAGTAAACCTCCTCTCTACCCACCAGGATACGTATCAGTAGACCTCCCCTCTACCTACCAGCATACGTATGAGTAGACCTCCTCTCCACCTACCAGCATACGTATCAGTAGACCTCCTCTCTACCTACCAGCATACGTATCAGTAGACCTCCTCTCTACCTACTAGCATACGTATGACTAGACCTCCCCTCTACCTACCAGCGTACGTATGAGTAGACCTCCTCTCTACCCACCAGGATACGTATCAGTAGACCTCCTCTCTACCCACCAGGATACGTATCAGTAGACCTCCCCTCTACCTACCAGGATACGTATCAGTAGACCTCCTCTCTACCTACCAGGATACGTATCGGCAGACCTCCTCTCTACCTACCAGCATACGTACCAGTAGACCTCCCCTCTACCTACCAGGATATGTACCAGTAGACCTCCCCTCTACCTACCAGGATATGTACCAGTAGACCTCCCCTCTACCTACCAGGATATGTATCAGTAGACCTCCTCTCTACCCACCAGGATATGCATCAGTAGACCTCCCCTCTACCTACCAGGATATGTATCAGTAGACCTCCTCTCTACCTACCAGGATATGCATCAGTAGACCTCCCCTCTACCTACCAGGATATGTACCAGTAGACCTCCCCTCTACCTACCAGGATATGTACCAGTAGACCTCCCCTCTACCTACCAGAATATGTACCAGTAGACCTCCTCTCTACCTACCAGGATATGTACCAGTAGACCTCCCCTCTACCTACCAGGATATGTACCAGTAGACCTCCTCTCTACCTACCAGGATATGTATCAGTTGACCTCCTCTCTACCCACC
The DNA here is from genome assembly GCF_052324685.1 of Brachyhypopomus gauderio. Taxonomy (NCBI): domain Eukaryota; kingdom Metazoa; phylum Chordata; class Actinopteri; order Gymnotiformes; family Hypopomidae; genus Brachyhypopomus; species Brachyhypopomus gauderio. The sequence goes on along the minus strand of NC_135217.1, from coordinate 17,692,918 downwards.
AGGATAAGTACTTCAGCATACGTGAGACACTGTGAAAACTGGTAGCTTCTCTTGCTTTAGCAACAGCACCCAAACATATACTGGATCATTTCTAAAAACTGGCCTAACATCAATTCCTGACCGCAGCTTTAACCCTGGGGAAATGTCCTTGAACGTTCCTTGGATCTGTATGTTGTTACAATCCATCACCAGAACAGCGAGCAAAAGCAGATGAGGACAGATGAGCCTCTCACAACCACGACAAGAGAATCTGTTCTCTGCTGGTGAATGAGGTCGACTGAAACCCCCATAATGGACCCCAGCTCCCAGCAGGTATCCATACAGGACAACCGGACATGGGAGCTGTGGGGAGACAGAGGTCAGGGACGTGTGGGGGCCTGACTGCACCACCACCTGTGTACCCATGGGGCCTCCGCTAGGCCAGAGGAGAGGGTTACTGAAGATCACAAAACTTGGAAGCTCAAGCTGAAAAAAACATTTTTTTTGTCAGGGGGAAGTCACTCTTCTGAAAATAAATCTATTCAAGTGCATAAAAAATGACATTTGGATGAGGTGATTCCCTATGGATTTTCTGGGTTGCAAATTTATTTGGTTTCCTTCTGAAAAGATCTCATCTTCCTGGAAGTGCAACACTGAAGATCTGGGCCTGTGGCGTTTGAATGGCAGGCTGTACTTCGCTACCTAACTACAGAAACATGAAGCAAGCAGTTTTGCTCAGGTAGAAATCAGCACAACATAAGTTAAAGGACACACATTAAACAAAACCCTGTTTTCCTGCCCAGTCTATGAAAATGTTTCTTTTTTTTGTATCTTTAAGGTAAGAAAATGGGAAACAACAAACTATGACTTACTGTCATTTCAGCACAAAATATTCAATTTAATATGCTTTTAGGATTGCTGTTTGGTGTGTTATCATAATGAGTAAATAACCCCACCTAAAAAGCACTTCTGTTCTGCTGTCAAATAAATTCTAATGGGTAAATATTGAAAAGTTCTCTATCTCTACATAATACGCGCCCTGCCCAAGACCAGCCCCATCCGTTAGCGTATAAAATTGATGCCCAAAAATTGACCTTTTCCTCACAGTGGAGAAAATTATAGAGCAGAACGCACCATACAAAAGCTGAATTAGGGTGAGGTTGTTTAGTACTCTTCACAGATGTCTCTCAAAGAGCAGAGAGAAATGTTAAACTGTGGAAAAAGGCAGCAAACACATGCCCTTTCAGGGCAGCTCTGAAAGCTACTTACCCCCTCTGCTGGGTAGGTCTCCCAGCCTAGGTCTCCTGGAGTTGACATGGAGTCCAGCAGAGTAACTATAGGAGAGAGGGAGAGAGGGAAAGAGAGGGAGAGAGAGAGTGAGAGGGAAAGAGAGAGAGAGAAAGAGGGAGATGGAGAGAGAGAGAGAGAGAGGGAGAGAGAGATGGAGAGAGAGAGAGAGAGAGAGGGAGAGAGAGAGAGAGAGAGAGAGAAAGAGAGAGAGAGAGAGAAAGAGAGAGAGAACTATGAGATGGATTTCACAGGTTCTGGATATTATTCTTCCTTCTTAAGACTTTTGGAAGCATATTCATTCTTATTTGGGATTATGAACAGAAGCCATCCAGATCAATCCATTTGGCTAAAGGCGTTCATGAAATTAACAAACCACTTCATTCTGATTATCTTTTACCTGCACACAGCCGGTATCTCTACATGTATGCCTACTGCATCATTACTGATTGACCTTTAATAAATACACAGGTTTCAAACATTTTCAATACTGCTGTTCAGGAAAGGTCATCGGATACACACTGATGTGGTAAATACAGAAAGCACCAGAAAAAGGACAAATCACATTTCTGATCTGCCACATTTACTGCGCTGCACAGCGTGGCCGTTACATCTCAACGCCAATTTGAAAGTGTTCACGAGGAAACATTAGCAAAAACAAGTCAGACCTCATTACGCTGCCTCACAAAATCTATTCTGGAAAACAACATTTTCGGGGGGTTAAGTCAGCAGCTCCTCTGCTATTTATATGCGCCGGCCCGTCTCCCTGTAGCCCCATCCCTGAACTTCCAGCTCTGAGCTCCATCCCAAACCAATTACAGCCCTGGCAGGCAGAGTGATTAATTTTTAATCACATTCAAACCTCAGATGTTCCTCCTCTTTCACACTGCATATCAGCCTCTCCGCTCTGCTGTTGCAAACAGTCCCTTTGGCGTGAAATTAAAAAATTGAACACACACAAAAAAAAAAAAACAAAAAAAAAAAAAAACACAACTGCACATCTGTATCCAAATTCTAATTAAAGCCGAATATGCAGCTCAGCCTGGATGACACACAAACAGCAATTAGCATATTCAAACGATTCTTTGCTCGCGTATTGTTGTGGGGTGTGTGCTGAGTATAGGACCATATATGCAGAGTCAGGGCTCAGATGCAGTTACCTTAACTAACACTGGTGTACTGTATGCTGGCAGAAGCTGATAAAACACCATGTGGCAACTGGAAATGTCTCCTGTGATCTTGAAACAATTTCCCTAAAAGGGGGATATATAATAACACGAACAAAACCAAACAAACGAGTTGAGTGATAGCTTTCACGCAACAGCTTAATAAGGGCGGCCTGTTTTGTGTTGAGGTGCAGTTTACTCTGCCTGACGCATTTCAACAAGCTGCTCTTACAGGCATGGTGGATAACTTCCTTTTTCATGAACCCAGTCTCTAGGGATCTAACACTAGAAAAACACATGCGTGCACATGGGATTGGGGGGGGGGGGGGGGTGTCTCCTCTCTGCTCTGCTTTCAGAGAGAATCACCACAGAACCCCACAGTTCTCTGGTCCTAATCCCCATCCTAACCACAACAAAGCAGTTCTTTAATATACCTGCCAAAATGCCACAAATACCCCACAATGCATTTAGGAGCACAGGGAGCAAGGGTGAGAGAGAGAGAGAGAGAGAGAGAGAGAGAGAGAGGGGGATGAATTCTTGGCAATATGTTACAGCAGGAGGATGACCCAGTGCATTAGTTTTCACTGGTCTACCACACTGGACACATTTCATTTGCTGACATGAAAGGGTTATTTCACGAATTAAATCTGACATACAGTTGTTTGAAATATGGTTAATGGAGACTGTCGACATCTCACAGTGATGCCAATGAAAAAACTGTTAGCAACAAAACAAGTCTGATAGCATTACTTTCACTGTCCTGACTGAAGGAGGAAGAAAATGAGGAGGACAGGACCTTTTCTTCATCATTAACCCCCGGCTGTGTCCACGTGAAGGGTCAGAATCGCTCCAGGGGCCAGAGATATCGCTCATGGCTGGAAATCAGATTTAACCATTTACGCTAGCAAAATGCTGCCATCAGCTAGCACTACGGGAACAGACAGGACACACACAGGCAGAAAAACACCATAAAGAGAAAGCCTATTTGGAAATGGGGGTACGCGCAGATCTTGAGAAAAACCTCCAGAGATACACTGACATCTCAGTGTCACTCACATCTGAAAAGTGGCTGTCTGAACAGCAAGTAACCCCAGTATTATGTCCTCTACTGTGTCAGATTCAGTGAACCATTCCATAAAAGTAAAGCATAAAATGTCCTCCTGCATAGCCAAATCTATAATGATATCTGAACAAAATAACATGCTAAAACTGAATTGAACAGTGTTGCATGTTATTTACTAATATGCTACTCAAACACTATAACTTGAATTTAACTCATCTTAAATCACACTTGTTTACTTACTCAATCTCCCTTATTTGTTTACAAAGAACCTTCTTATAACCCTAAATCTAGCCCTAACCCTAACCCCTCACAAAATGAATTCATAAAGATTCCAGGAGGCTCCAACAGGCTTCCACCGACACGAGACCTTTTGTGATCATGAAAGGAAGAGCTCTAACACATATGAAGTGACGTTATACTCCCAACGTGTCTTCAGATGGAGCTGTGATCGACAACAACGTGAGAATAAGCCAGTGCCTGCCGTGTGTCAGCTGGTGACTGATACTGCCCACGGGGACAGTGGGGCTCATGGCGGGGACAGAAGACAGCTTCCTTTCCTGGCTTGACTGTCTGGTAAGATCCACAGGGAGCTCCAGCCTGCACACACATCTCCGCCCGGACTGGTGGGATCCCAAGACACCCGTCAGCCGACGACAGAGGGAGACTGTTTGACTGAGCCCAAAAGCAGGTCTGCAAGTCAGAAGCCATGCAGCTGTGTGTTTAGGCAACGAAGAGAAAGATCAGATCGCAGATCAAATCTGATGCTGAAAAGAATGAAACCGTTCCTGAGACGCACATGTTCAAAGACAGGCCTGTTGTGCTGTAATACGAGGAAAGTTTGCACACTTCAGTCTGACAGTATGGCAATGTTTATTGGATTTTTTAAACCTTCTGAACAGAAGGCTGGAAATTAATCAGCCTCATGGCTTGTTTACAAGAAGTCATGATCCGCAGGCGTCTGTGACAGGGCGGCAGGGCGTCTGTGCCACTAAAGCCCCAGCTGGGAGGCAGATACTGGGGTCTCCTTCCCCAAAGATATCAACATGTCAGCATCAATGCTATCTATGAGAATGTGCATCAGGCCCCTGTTAAAGAGATAAACTGCCAGCAGACTCTTGCTTGGAATAAATGCACATCACCAAAACATTGGACCAAACACAGGAAGCAGGCATCAACAGAATATGGTGGATGTCAAGACCAAAGTTGCACTTAAAATATCCAAGAGATCCAAACCAGGGCCAAACCAGGGCCAAACCAGGGCTAAACCAGGGCTAAACAAAGGCCGAACGGGACAAGGCCAGATGCTGGGCGATTAGCTACGATGTAAATGTAGGCTCATTCAGAGTTGAAGCGGTTTAAAGAGGAAAACATACTTCTCCTTCCAGTGTGATCCCTCAACAGCCAGGCTTTCTGTAAACAGGAAGCACTTAAGACAGCGTGACTGAATACGTGCTGTACTCGGGAAGGTTTTCCGACGTTAATAACTTTAATAATGTGTGTCACAGAACACTTACAGGCCCCACACAACAACATAGAATGGCAAGTAGTAGAAATAAGAGTTATATGTTGCATGAGATGGCAATGAGTGTTAAGAGGATAGCGTCTGCTCCTGGGACATCTCATTAGAAGACCGGGAGTGACTCAGTCACACCTGCCAAGCAAGTGTGTTTGTGTGCGCGCATCCATCTGAGACCCCAGAGTCTCAACAAAGTTAGACTGGGGCTACACAAAGTGACATCATCATGAACTCATATCTGGATTTTCTACAGCACGGAGCTGTTTGAAGACATCAAATCTCAGGAGTCCTCTCAGACAGAGTGTTTGTTTGAATTGCCTGCAATTCAACTTTGAAGTGCTTCAATGCTATCTTAGAGGCAATTCCATGTCCGTACTTTACTTTGTATTAAAAATTTTACTTAGGACAATGGGCACCACCTGAACACCTCCAAAGGGAACCAAAAGGCCACACCCTGGTTCAAAAAGCAGCCGTTCCCAAACTCCAGACGAACTCTCAACAGAGCTTCACGTCACAAACGCCCAAAAAAGAAAAAAAAATACAAGAAAACAATATCCACAAACCTGAGTTTAGAGTCTCCGAGTCATCGGGAGATCTGATAGTAAATGTTAAAACTACCACGGTTAATGAATAGTCTAGGACACAGTCCCCACCGCAGCTGTCATTAGCAAGCGTTACCACGGCACATTAGAGCGGCAGCGAACCGAACCAAGTGCAAACTAATGAACTTAAAAGAGTGGGCTGGACGAAGGGATCAAGGGCGCTAGGGGCTGAGAGGGCTGGCACGCCACGCCGCGGATGCGTTCCAATCGCGCCCCATTACTTTGCATGAAGTGAAACGTGTTTCTGACAATACGCAGTGCCATTATACATGCCGGGCATTAAAAATGACTTAATTTTAACAGACCGCCAAGGGCACGGGTAGTGTGGGGAAGTGGAGCTGAGAGGAGATCGGACCGCGCTCCTCGGGGCCCGAGGTTACATCAGAAGAGCGCTATCGGTATTCAGGAGAGAGACACCGCCGGCGAGGCCCAGTTCCTGTGCCGTTCAAGTGCAAATGGACAGACCACTTGTCTTGCCTTATCAATGGGTGCAAATGTGAAACCTACAGGAAATTCAAACCCTATGACTAAAACCTACCAAGGTTCCACTTTTCCTGAGCAGATGATTGTGACAGTGTGCACGTCTCCAGAAGCCGTCGGTTTCATCTGATATGTCTGAGCCGGCACATACTACAGGAACCGATCTCACCGCACCGAGCCACTTTTTATCGGAAATGAAGCGCTTTATTCGGGGAAGGCACGTCAGTGGTCACGTGTGTGATGATCTCGTGGCTTTCACGCAGACCTGCATCCCCGGGATATGTTGCTCCCTCTCCTCGCCAAAGGCAGCCGGCCTGCCTGGAGTGCCGTTTGATCGGTGAGCGTTTGGATAGGCCTGGGAATGATAAAGCTAACAGCAGTGTGTCAGCTGAGGCAGAGGGTTAGTGGGGGTTATAGCAGCCTGCTCTCCCACGGAGATCTCTGGCTTTTGATAAGATCAGACTTGGAGAGGCACAGGAGAGCATGCAGCTGAATCAATATGAGTCCTATCCACACTGTATTAATCCTCTGCTGTGAATCCAGCTGCCGATGCCAAAATGAGTGAATCTGAGCCTCTTCCAAGGGCTGGAATCTGGTTCAGGGCTCAAGACGTTTTGAGGAACACTGTGATATGCTAAACATATTTCATTATCCATTAAGGATCATCTGAAAATCGTTTCATTATCTCTTTATTATGTTTTGAGGATTAAAATTCTCTAGCAGATTTTGCAGTTCTGAGTGTCCTTCAGTGTTTGAGCAAGTACACTCAATTTACTGCTGTCACTCACGCTTAAATTCATGCAAGGGTGGAACGTCTCAGATGCTGACCTTGCCAAATCTTATAAAAGCCTCTTATAAGACACAACTTGGTATGATGTGCAATATGGACAAACCCTGACAAGGAAACGGGAAAGTCCAGCAAATCCTGTCAGAGCACAATCTTTCTTAAAAGCATGTTACAGCACTGCGAGACCCCGACCATGTCCAACACAATGCTCAAATGAAGGCATTAGACTAACAAAACAAGCTCTCAAAATGTCTCTGCAAGTGCAAGAACCACGGAACCCAGGCCGGGCCAATGAAGAGTCCGATGCTGAAAACAGAAACACAGCAAGGGAGAGAGACGGAGAGAGAGACAGAGAGAAAGACAGACAGAGAATGAAAGAGAGAGCAAGAGAGAGAGAGGGAGTGCATGAGAGAGAGTGACCCAAGCCTTCAACATAGCCCCTAAGGAAGACTGAACAGGGAATGAAAGTGGCCTTTTTCTAATGCTAATTCCTCTGTCACAGCGGCGAGTACAGGGAACAAAGGGCTATGAAGAAGGCCTCTCCAAGCGGCGGAGGAAAAAAGAAGCTAATGAGAGTGCCTGGCTCACGGCGGCCTGGCACGGTGGCACCTAGAGGGTTTCGAACAGACGAGGAGCCACGGGGACAATGGCTGAATGAAGGTGTTATTTAAACAGGCTACCTGTGTGTGATCTCCCCTGAACTGATCATTTAACACAGACAAGGCACACATTCAAACTATGATGGGATTTGGGCATAATAAGGCTGAAAATCTATTATGGAAAATCCATTACGAAATGAGATCTTTTGCCATTGTCTGTGGTTCCTTTGTATGTACATGGAATATTCCGGATGGATCAAACACATTCTCACATAGAGAACGGAAAGATGGCATGTTGTTTTGCCAGCAAAATTGCACATGTACAGGAGACGTCGTGTCTTGGTGCTGTAGACATACTGAACAGTTCCTAGAGGCATAAGAGTCCTTAAAGGAGAAAGCCAGTGCCCTACCTGAGGCACGGTATTTACATTTATGCTGATATCATCAACTTGTGATGTTCTAGCCTTTGTCTGAGGCAAATCAAACATCTGTTATCTGAAGTTACTCTGTGCGTTTAACAGGGTTAGACCATCTACACAGACACATGAAAAACACTGTTAAAGAAAGGAAATGGCTTGTGACTAAGTACACATATATGTACAGACACACACAGACACACACGCACAACCTCAGAGCCCCCTGCTGTTTGTTACAAGGATTGCAAGCGCAAGAACTGGTGCTGATTTTTCAATGCGCCCATCTCAACAAAAACCGACAGAATCAACATCATGCAATTCAGTTATAACATGAACCGACATTACAGACAGCAAACAATTGCTGTTTGATGCTAATGCTCCTTCGATGTGACTAATGTTTTAAGTTCTGACAACTTACGTCTCTCATTCCACATTATTAAACAGAATCATCTTTTATTCGTCAAACTAATGGCAAATTAATGGCTTGTTCGTGCCTCACTAAAAGTGTGGCTGGATATCCTTTTTAAAGTGGTCAAAACTGGCCACCAAAGTCTGTCTTTACCGAAAGCTTGTGTACCGATCACAGTGTGAAGTATTACTGTGATACACTGACAGTCTCCTCCGTCTGTTTAACCTTAACCCAACCTGGTTAACAGCTGCGATAAACACGTCGTGCTGCCACAGGTAAAGGCGCACGGTACACGAAACTTTCCAGTTCAGCTCTTTAAATTAAAGCATCGAGACTGCACTGCGCTTTCTAATTTCTAGCTTATAATTAGACTATCGATTTGCGACGCTAGGGTTATAATTTAATTGTAAAACATTCGTTACGCCAACGTAGCCGAAAGTGGCAGTTAAATCATAGAAAATATAAAGCCAACTATGTTTTTTTTTTATTGAATGGCAAAACAAATGAACCCGAAGGTGTTTGTTTACCTATAAATACGAGTTACTTTTAATTGAGGTTAACATTTTTACGTTTCAGATGTCAAACATTTTATGACACAGATTCCTAACGCTTTACTAATTACTTAAACATTAGTTTGTTATAGTCAAAGGGTCTAAAACTGCAAGCATCGGTCTACATTGGCCGTTCTACAAAGGATGTGGACAGCATAGTTAGAAAGCAATAAATGAGCGTCTTGTTGAGATTTCGGGCGCTGGAAGTGATGCTGTGTGACAGCTTCTCAACGTATTCACGCTGTGTTTTTTAACTGTGTTTTAACACGGACGCGTGTCTGATAAGTGCACACTGCAGGCTGAGCAACACTTCTCTCCATGCAGGACTCAGTACGGCATCAGGGCTGACGGACACCTTCAAAGTGAACACAAATCAGTAAGCTCGAACGCGCGTTGTAATATGTCAGCAATTATAAACCTTACCTTCATTCTCTGGGTAATTCCTCAAGGCTCCGCAGCGTATTAAAGTGTGAGGGGAAAAGAGGAGAAGAAGAAGGAGAAGAAGGCATGAGTAAATCCGGTGGAGAGCCATGTTCAGGCTGCTCCGCGCGCCTGCATCCCTGTGAACAAACTTGGCTCGTGCGCCTGCAGGAGCGAAGGAGAGCCGGAGAGCGCGAGGCGAGTGGGGAGGAGGATCCATCAAGCGCGTGCCCTGTCAATCACCGCTGGATGGAGGGGGGAGGGAGGGGTGCGCGTGCGCGTGTGTTTGTGTAGAAAGCGAAGAAACTTGACTCTGAAATGGCCCGTTCATTAACAAACAAATATCCTTGAGCAAAGTTGACCTGAATAGAAAGCATTTGTTTAGAAGAGTACTTCACTCGATTACATTCTTACTCTGTTCTTGGTGTTAACATTCAAACAGCTAAACTTTCCTTCAAAATCAGTCGTGTGACTGAGGCATTTTCCATATGGATATGTTCATCCTGTGTTGTGCGCAGGCTAATGAGTATTTTTTTGCCCTCGTACAGTGGAAGGTCTGGGAATACTGCCATATTTAAGCTACTGTTTGCTTTGCTTACATTAAAACTGCACATTGTTTTCGCATCACGTTGGCCGCGCTACGTCAAGCCCTGTCAAGGCAGATTACGCATGCGCGGATTACTCGGACTGGAGTCACTTTGATTGAGCCCACCGCCGCGCGACCGACTCAGGGCCTCGGGCAGGAAGACATGTCTCAGGCGCGAATAGACAAGCTAAATAAACACAGCAAGCCCCCATTACAGCAAACTCCTGTGCTCTGGTATTTAAAGATGAAGGTCAAATCAATACACTCCTGCAGTTTCTGATTCAGGAAATAAAAACCAACGTTTTTCTCCACTCCCCTCCACAGGGGTCCCTGTCGCTGAACAATACAAAAAAATAAATAAATAAATATCAGATCACATTTCATGTGTCAGAACATGGTGGTGGGGAGCAGGAATGAGATGTCTCTACTGTATAATCCTCATCCAACAGTGTCTGACAGACAATCAGACGTGCTGCCCAGGGGTGTGCGGCGGGAGGGCTGTGTGTTTATGATAGCCCGGGTAACCCTGAGCAGTGCGCAGCTGAAAAATGAATGCAGGCTCCCTTGTTCTCACACTCCCTTCTTCTCTTGCTCTCACATTCTTTCTCTCTCTCTCTCTCTCTCTCTCACTCTCTCTCTCTCTCTCTCTCTAGAGTGAAGGGGACACACAGCTTCGAAGAAGTGATTTAAAAAAAAGAATTAATGAGCCATAAAATGCAGCATTTCCATGCTGGATGGATGGCGTGCGCTTGCCTTAAACAAAGCACTGGAGAAACCGTGTGCAGTCTGTGTGTGCTAATGTGAGCGTTACACTTTAAGTAAGCTGGTGCGTGTTTTTAGACTGTTTTCACTGTAAACACCGCACTCGGGCTGCAGGGCCCCACCGTGATGCACGAGCACACCTGTCTCAGGGTGCATCACCCGCACCTTGCTGCTTAGCAACCCACCACTGCCATTACCTCATTTCATTAATGGCCACAGCAGGGACCGGGTAGCAATGTGTGCCCAGCCAAGTCCAGCAGCAGCGGACGAACCTAGGCTGCACCCATTAACAAGGCGGCAGGACTCTGACAGCCATAACAAGGCCTGACGAATACCTGGCAACCTTCGGGCAAAGGCAGGCCTCTACACAGCCCCATGCGGCCCGCGCGGTCAGGCCCTGCTACGAGGAACACACAGCACCCCGTATTACAGCTTCCCGCCTCTGAACTGTCACCATGGTGAGGGACGGGAGATGGAACATTCCGACCCACCAGTCCTTGGTGATCCGGTCCACGGACAGAGCGCGTCGTGAGAGCACTTAAGGACACAACATACAGCTGGATTTGTCGCCATATCTTAATTACGTTAAACTGACTCTTGTCAAGTCTTCAAGAAGGCTTTTTTCCTCCTCCGCACTTTGCTTTTTTAACGTCACATCTCTTTTGTTTCGGTAATTCCCAACAGCATTGGCAAGCCACAAACGGGGAGAGGAAGAGCCGTCCAAATGTCTGATGAAGGCACAGGTATTCTGCAGTTTTATGAATATTTTGTGGGCTGCTTCATTAGACAGGGGTGTAATTGTCTCTTTTGTTTACTGTCTCCTCTAATCATTTAAAAGAGAAACAGTGAGGAGGAACATTAACATGTTGGCACTTTTAAAAAACATCATCAAACGAGTTTCCCAGTGTATGAGTGAAGAGTATCTGCATTTTAGCTTCTTTTCTTCACCTCCCTCTAATTGGGTTTGTCATGGAGTGCAGAGAGGCGGGTGAGGGAAGAGTGGCACTCTTCTACACGGACAGACAAAACCCCACATTCCTGCTGCCAGGTTCCCAGGTAGTGCCAGTGTCGTGCTGTTCTTCAGACTCCAGAAGAGAGGAGATGTCTGGGCAAGGTCGTCTGCATTCACCCTCTGCCAGACATACATTCCACATTTAGCAACTCTTTCGCAAGAGGCCAAACGGTCAAACGGCTGCGAGCTCGGTGAATTTCCACCTCACTATTGACGGAAGTTTAGAGCATGTTCACAACGTCTTTATAGCTTTGGGGAGAAAAAAAGACCCCCCCCCTCCCCCACCCCACCCTTTTTTATTCCTTTCCTGTGCTCCAGACACTTTTGAGGAACGACACAAAGCCAAACAAAAACAGCGATGGACCCCCTTTGTGCCCCGGGGTCCATGGGCCGTCGTGGGGCCGCACGCTGCCAGATTGACAGGATGCCTGGCCCCACCCACCAGAGGTGAGCCAGAGTGTGGGAAGAGCCCAACACACAATGCTGCTCCCCAAGAGAGGCAGGAGGGGCCCGGGCCCCTGGCCCCACCTCTGTGGTAAGCAGACTGCAGCTCTCATTCTCTGCAGCAAGACCCAGGGTCAGCGACAGGGGCCCCGCAGCACGGCAGCTCTGGAGAGCAGTGCGGCCCTGGCGTAACCCTGCACAGATGGCTCCCCTCGGCCACTCAAAAGCACTCGGCCCTGGACAGGAACAGCTGAAATCTTTGGCTGCAGCCGAGTTAAGTGCGGGACCTGCCAAGTTCAACAGAGAAGTTTAAAATCAGGCTTAGTTTTATGGCACCGTCAGATAATTTGAATATCAGTCTTTCCAAGTGCAAGATGAGTGGGCAAAGATTTTGAAATGTGTCCAGACTCATGTGCTGGTTTGGAGTCTAATGCATCAATGGTTGATCTTTTGTTTTACTATGCACATTTGCCATCATTTACATCTAACTCACTGTACTTGGTATTTTTATTCGGGATTTTGGACCAGTGTCATTTTATTAGGTTGTCAGCTACGCAGCTGATAGAAACACAGGGCCTATAAAACGCCTCATCACTAGTTTAACTACCAAGACCTTTTTCATTTTCCTCTTTTAAAATCCCACTGTCTGCTGCTCAATAAGCCCTTTACGCACTCAACATCATCTCTATCTCTTTCTCTTTTCCCCTCATTTTCAGACACAAGAAAGCCTTCTTCATACACAGGACCACCAGTGCAGTGCTCCCTCCATGATTCACTCTCTCCGGGAACACTCGGTGAGTTCTGAATGTCTCTCCTGACTGCAGAGAAGATCTGGGGTGGGTTGAAGACTCATGGTCTCTCCTGCACAGTTATATAAGTAATCAGACTCAAAGATTGTTCTTGCATTCAAAAAACGCAGCGGCTGTGCCTTTTGCAGCAGTCCCGGTCCCAAAAAAAGAACCCTCCCCACATGTCTCCATTCTGAATCATGGAAACGGAACCAAACCGATCAATCCACAACACTCGTGCCCCGCTAGGTCTTTTAGAACAATTTGAGATCTCATTATCAAACAGCTGCTCTGCCTAATTTAATCAATACCCACTGATCAGATACCATGCATGCGCGCAGAGTATTGGCCAACAGACGCCGGGGGGAAGCTGTTACGGTGATAAAACAAATCCCTGCGTGCCATCTACTTAACTGGGTCAATATGCAGAGCTTTCCTCGCCGACCGTATAAATATGATAATTGTGTTATACTGGGTCTCGTGGCGGCAGCAATCGTAGAATTATCCCGAGGTGTGAGAAGCCATTCCAGAGCTGCTTGTGTTTGTTGTTGCCGATGTTCCGGATGTGTAGTGTAAAAGAAGGTCCCTCCAGAGGTTCTGCAGCTGGTGACCGATGACAGGCACTGGGATTAACCCTCTCCTGCTCTGAGCTGCTCCAGTCTCGCCAGGCCCTCGTGGGAGCCGGGGGGTTGGGGGGGCTTTAGCTTCACCGCACACTATTAACATTAACATCTCCCCCTCTCCCCTTTCCCAGTGCGGTGGCAGCTAGAATCAGAGTCAGACCTCAAATCCCCGTCCTATAGTCTGCGGTCTAATCTGCGAGACCCAGCCAGGCCCTCTGCCCCCTTGTGGAATGAAGCGCCTGTGACCCCAGTTAACCCCTCTGGCCTTAAAATGCCTAAATCCTTCAGGCAAACTGCGTGCTGCTATCTCCCCCTGGCATGGGGTGCGCTGCTAATGAATCACATGCAAAAGTTTGCATTTTGTCCCTGCTGCTAGCCATAATTACAGTAATACATCTCTTGATAAGGACTATGATACAAAGAGATGCAAGCTTAGCAGAATCTCTGGAAGCAGGCCAGGACTTCAGTCAGGAGCAGGGCAGGAGAGTGTCTGATTGGATCTGTCTGCTTCAGCCCCGTGCCCCCTGGGTGCATCGAAGAGGCAGCCAACTCGACCTTCCTGGCATGTGGAGATTGGGAAGGACATGTGACATAGCCAGGCACATCAGACCAACACCGAGGCACCTCTCAGTCTCCATCAGGTGCACCTCGGTGACCCTACATACACTGGGACGGGACCACAGGAGATGATTGAACTCCTGCATGCTGCACATTACGATGGCCGAGCCTTATGTGAAAGGTCTGCGTATTGATCTTCGGTAGGTAGTGGAGATTCATAAAAGGCAATAATAGGGGTGTCCTTTCAAAGCATAAGAGACCAGAGAAAGCAATGATAACCTATCGTAAGAGGAAGGGTTGTCAGCGTTTATTTCTGAATTTTTTTGGACTATGGTGTGTATTTATGTGTATTTAAGCTCGCGTGCTGTTCCTACCTGTTGCTGCCTGTATTGTGTTTTTTTGTTTTGAAAGGAGGCAAGAGGCATGTAAAATCGTGTGTGTGTGTGTGTGTGTGTGTGTGTAGTAGAAAGGCCAAGGTGTTCGTCTTTTAATCTCCTGATGGTGCCGTTCCTCACATTGATCTGCTCTCCTGGCTGGGAGCTGCCGTCTGCAGTGCCGTCCCCCTGGCACAGTCAGAGGAGGAGCAGGTGTGCTTTCTGCAGCATTTTACAGCCTCTGATGAGAGCACAGGCAGGCAGCAGGTGTCTAATTTCACTCCTGTCTACCTCCTGCTCCTCCTCTGCACACACACACACACACACACACACACACACACACGCATACACACACACACACACACACACACACACACACACACACACACACACACACACACACACACACACACATAGACACACACACATACATGCATACAGACACACACACATGCTCAAATATACACACACAAGCCCACACGCCTACAAACATCCACAAAGCTGTAAAGTTTGTGTAAGAACATGCCACATGCTCTTGTGTACAAACACATTCACTCTCACGTGGATTCATGGTAAGACACAGAGATGGGGAGGGAATGTGTAAATGTGTAACAGTGTGAGCACATTCATTTGAAACCCACTACACACCGAAACTGAAAACCTGTAGTGGGGTAATTTCCTGTGCTAAAAGGGGTCAGCTTCTCTGAAAGCTCTCAGGAACGGATTTGTACAAGAGAGGAAGTATTTCTTTTTGCTAGTCTCAATGATCATTGTGCTAAAATTTAGCATGCCATATCAATGTCTCACTTAAGACTGAGCCACCGATAGCTGATGATGAGGACTATTGCTACGCTGTATAGTTAACTTCGCTGGTTTGGGATCTGCTTTAAAATACAGACACCTAACTTCATGAAAAAAATTACTCAGCAGTACAACCACAAACACTCTGGTTGCGAGAAGACGAGCCAGTCTAATGAGCCTTCAGCTGGCACACGCCATGACTCTCACTGCATTTATTCATGGTTTACGAGAGCTTAGCAGACGCACTACCTCGTCCACGTCTCAGTTCCAACGTCTGGCATCTCCAGTCCAGCATTGACACTCAGAGGGACATTACTGCATGTGACATTTAGGCTGCATAACATCACAGAAGTCAATTAAGGAAGGTAGACAGTCTAGATTGAGGAAAAGTAACGTATCAACAAGTAGAAATGTCTAGTACTGTCTAGTAAAAGCCTGTAAAATAAAAAATAAACATTTTTACATGGATGCGTATTTTATATTCTTTGTGGATTGTAGTTTTAAAAGGGTACTTCATTCAGTAAGAACTCAACTTCTATTTTGTTTTTAATTTTTATATTTAAAAATGCTATGCATAACAAAAACCTATTAGCTGACTTTGACTAACTGTGCGTTCACACCGAAAGCGATAAAATCGCTCTCCGTCGCCGAGTCGCCAGCATCGCGTCGCGTTGGGGCGTGTCCAACATCACGCCTGCATGCAGCACGTGACAGATATGCAAATCACGTTTTTAAAGCAGGACGCAGTATTTATTTTAATCGGACCGGGGCTAGATGCTATCGAACCGGAGCTAGAAGCTAGCGAACCGGAGCTAGAAGCTAGCGAACCGGGGCTAGATGCTAGCGGGTAACAGCTAGATGCTAGCGGACGTACGTGTACTCCCAGCCGAGAGCTTGATCTTTCAAACGCGGACAGCAACTGTTCCACTGAAACCGGCTGGGAACAGTAACAGTACTGGGAACAGTAACAGTACTGGGAACAGTAACAGTACCGGGGACAGTAACAGTACTGGGGACAGTAACAGGGAACAGCACCAACTTTTAGCCGCGAGCTTCCTACTATGTAGTCTGCAGCAGTGAAATGCTGGCTACACACAAAGATGCTCCGTATCACAAAGTTTTCCCCTTCATCCCTCCTAATTGCACAAACCCATTTTCTTTTCTGCTCGTCGTCAGCCGGAAAACCGTAGAAACTGAGATACGACTGTTTTTGCTTCGAGATCGAGCACCCTGGTGCACTGCAAAAGCTCTTGTTATTGGACTCTGCCATTGTTTAATGTGTAACGGAAGTAACTTTACCCTGCAACGAGAGCTTCCGGAAGAAAAAATGCGGAAGTGTGAAAAGGGCCTATTGATTACAGGACACACGATTATAAAGGAGTGCGTGTATAAAACATAGTGTGTGTATAAAACACATATAGTATATAAACCTAAAATGTTTATGTATTTTTTTACTTTTTACCCCAGACCCGAAGATCAAACAGGAATTTAAAAAATCATAACCAATAATCGGGTATACGCTAATTTATTGCAGATGTTTTTTAACAAATGAACAGTATTCCCTCCAAAAATAAACATTTTGTACTGTAAATAAACAGGGACACATCGTAAAGTGCGGGACATCCAGAGACAGCCACTATTAATCTCTCCTCCATTTTGCAATCGGAACAAATAATCAGTAGGAACTAAAGTCAGAGGTGCGGTTTCGGAGGAGGGTGCAAATATACTTTCTGATTGGTAGTCGCCGCCGCGCGTCACTGCTCATTTGCATAAAGTTGAGCCATATATGAGCTGAACTTGATCGCGTCGCTCAGATCGCTCACTTCGCGTCGCGTCGCGTCGCTGGGTGTCACTCACTGGCTGTTTCTCAATTCAGGGGCTGCAGCCCACGAAGTGCGCATTTGTAGGCCGGTTACGTCACTGCGCCGCGACGAGGCTGTCCCAATTCGTGGACTCCTTCTTATGCGGCCGACGAATGTAGCCTTCAAAACCCCGAAAACGAAGGATGCATCTGAGTATCCTTCGCGTCCCACCATATCCCAGGATTCATTGCTCTATGAACAATAAACAGGCGGAGTCTAGTGTACGGGCCGAATAATTCGTTTTTAAATGTCGGTATTTTTTAAATATGGACATTTATACTGCAATGAGATGCTAAATAACATGCCAGTTATTAATGATATTGCAGGTAAACATGTGCTTTGAGTATTTACTAAACGTTTATCCGTAAAAGTAACGTAAAAGTAACGTTTATAAAAATACATTGAATTTTGTTATGAAGTTATACTTCCCGTCAAACGTGAATACATGTTCAACGCATTTTCTTTTAGGCATTTGTGGGTGATGTGATATTTGTCGGACAGCTCGCTAACACGTATGTAACGTATGAAACGGGGCAGAGCGTGGTCACGCAAACATACGTCTTGCGAAGACTAGACTGTCTCATTTAACAGCCGTGAGATGCAGCCTACCCTGCCTTCGAAGTGTGTGGCCACCGTGGGCTGCGGTCTACGCGGTCTACGTAGGCTGCAGCCCCTGAATTGAGAAACAGCCACTGGCTGTTTCTCAATTCAGGGGCTGCAGCCCACGAAGTGCGCATTTGTAGGCCGGTTACGTCACTGCGCCGCGACGAGGCTGTCCCAATTCGTGGACTCCTTCTTATGCGGCCGACGAATGTAGCCTTCAAAACCCCGAAAACGAAGGATGCATCTGAGTATCCTTCGCGTCCCACCATATCCCAGGATTCATTGCTCTATGAACAATAAACAGGCGGAGTCTAGTGTACGGGCCGAATAATTCGTTTTTAAATGTCGGTATTTTTTAAATATGGACATTTATACTGCAATGAGATGCTAAATAACATGCCAGTTATTAATGATATTGCAGGTAAACATGTGCTTTGAGTATTTACTAAACGTTTATCCGTAAAAGTAACGTAAAAGTAACGTTTATAAAAATACATTGAATTTTGTTATGAAGTTATACTTCCCGTCAAACGTGAATACATGTTCAACGCATTTTCTTTTAGGCATTTGTGGGTGATGTGATATTTGTCGGACAGCTCGCTAACACGTATGTAACGTATGAAACGGGGCAGAGCGTGGTCACGCAAACATACGTCTTGCGAAGACTAGACTGTCTCATTTAACAGCCGTGAGATGCAGCCTACCCTGCCTTCGAAGTGTGTGGCCACCGTGGGCTGCGGTCTACGCGGTCTACGTAGGCTGCAGCCCCTGAATTGAGAAACAGCCACTCTCATTGAAAATGAATGACTTCCGGTCGCCGTGTCGCTCTCGTCGCTTTCGGTGTGAACGCACAGTAAGACAACACAACAACCCGTCATATTTTTATGCTTCCTGTATATTTATTTAATTCATTCAGCTCTCAAATAATAAGGTAACAGGGAATTCTAATGAAAACTCAAGTTATTTAGCTAGCTAAATTAGCTAATGAAGCTAGCTAATGAAGAAATAAATGTGATGTGAATTGATCAACAGGATGATCAAATGGTTTTCCTTTGGGACACCAGCTGTGCTCCAGTATTAGACGGCTGATAAATACTATGGAGTGAAAATCACCTCAGCTGGGTGCTTGAGCTTGTTAGCTGACAATTGTTTCATAAGATTGTTCTTCTGGTCTTGTTGTTTTGTTTAAACATTAATTTGGTGTGTGTGTGTGTGTGTGTGTGTGTGTGTGTGTGTGTGTGTGTGTGTGTGTGTGTGTGTGCGTGCGTGGTGGGGGGGGGGGGGGGGGGGGGTGTTATTTCACACCAGGCCTTGACTAAAAGCCTTGATGACCTGGTCTGGTACATGAGGGCAAGGGCAAGTTTATTTGTATTTGTACCGTTCACGCACTGCAGCAGTTGTGTGTTTACACAAAGTGTTTACACAAACACACAGAAACAATGAAGAAAAAAAAGCATACAATGGTAAAGTCGATTAAACCTGGAGAAATTCCCACAAATTGAAAGTGTAAAGAAATGGGGCCTAGAAAGTCATCTCCATAGATGTAGGACTCACTTGCTTGCTGACTGGTTTCCAGTGATTCATCACTAGAACATCTGGAGATGATACTTGATTATACTTCACTAGAATATTGATGAAAAATAAAACTTGTAAGACAAGTCATAAACTTGTAATTTTTAAAACCTTTAAATTTCATTTACAGGAGGCAAACCCCCACCTCCAGTGCATCACCAATCAGGGAAAGTTGGTGAGAGGGAGTGGTGAGAGGGAAAAAAAAGTCCCCTTGAGTTCTAGCCAAGATAAGGTCACAGTCCCAGTAACTACATTTACTGTACCCTAGCGCCCCCTTGTGTTAAATTCTAAAGTGACAGCTGCATAGTCTGGGTCACGAGGCCTGTGTCTTATATGTAGACACAAACATAATTAGAGGACACAGCTAAGCCCTTTCGTTTGACAGTCTGTAGGAAAGACAGAACTGTGCACGTTCTTCTGTAAGTCATCGCACTCCTCCGCTTTGATCTGTCGTTCCTTCTCTGTTCTCTTCTCCTTTCCCTGCTTTTTTTCTGAGTGCTCTCTCTCTCTCCTCTTAATGTTTATTTCATTTTAATGATGTTGTCACAAATGTACATGTGGAGTAATTCCTTTGAGACAAAACCTTTTATGGAGTGACTTTTTCTCTATGTAATAGCTTTGTGATCTATTTGGCATTGCTCCCTTTGCTAATATAACTTGTGCCTTTGCTACCTTAAGTGACTGTGCTATATACTGAACTGAGAAACTGAAAGAGACCTCTCTGACTGAGAGTGTTAGCCACACGTGCACCTGTGGACGTGCAGAGTATTTATGTGACATTGCACCTGGAGAGAATTCATGCGGTGTTACTGTTTGTGTCGTGTAGTTCTGCTCAACAATCCATGTTAAAGCATTATGGATTTTGGATTGAATTTTTACCCCCATGATTGCAGCTGGACATGTAGCCTGTGCCACTTAAATAGACGTTAGCATGTTGCTAACTATGTTACTGATACTGTCACTTCAGATGACATTTCACATCATCAAAACATATTTACTTGCAAGAAGACATTGTTGGCTTCTATTGTAATCCTTCTGTCAATGCAATGACCTTCACCTGAAAATGGTAAATTAGTGTTAAATAAAAATACCAGATTGCTAGTAGGAAAATATTTATTGTCACTGAACAGCTTTTTGTGAGCTACAATCAATCTGCTTTGTCTAAAACTACATGTAAACTACATTTGCATTTATTTTTAATTGTTTCTTTTATTTCATTTCAGTTCTTTTTTTTATATGTGGTTTGTGGCTTAAAGTGACCCCCAGCCTGTTGTCTCTGTGACCACGAGCTCGTTTCTGAGTAAAACACGTAACAGTGGTACAGGGCTTTGTGGGTAAATGCTGACTCCACCTCCTCTCACGTACACCTGCGATCCGAAATGAATTCATAAAAGTGAAACCCAAACAGCCGGATGCCATGGATTTACACAAAAAGCTGAAAAATCCCTTAGACTGTGCATTAAAATTCTGTGCTTAGTAAGAGAGGATGTTTCATTATACACAACAAAACATATTTCAGTATAAAAACCTAAAGACCTGCATGCACCATATTGCACAGTACATATTATATTTTAGTTTAGAAGAGATGGGTTAAGCATAGCTGTTCTTACACCGATAAAATATTTTTAAGACTACAAAAGGAACTAAAAGTACAGTTTTAAGGAACCTGACTAAGCCTAGACCATAATAGCAAAACCTCACAAACAGCACAATTTAGGTCAGTAGTTAATCTATTTGCAGAACTACCCCTTCAACTTTGTCGTCCACTTCAATACATTTGACTACATATTCCTAGATCTAAGTACGCTTAAATATTTGACTACATATTCCTGGATCTAAGTACGCTCAAATATTTGACTACATATTCCTGGATCTAAGTACTGTCAAAAATTTGATTACATATTCCTGGATCTGAGTATGCTCAAATATTTGACTACATATTCCTGGATCTAAGTACGCTCAAATATTTGAGCTCTCTTCATTAAAGCTTTGTGCTTCCATTCAGCCAACTAAATGTGAACATCAGGGAGCCACGTTGTTGTTCTTGTTACTGCTTATTTGACCTCCTCTTTCCTTTCTGCCTTCTTCTTTTTTTGGCTCTTTCTGGGGTTTGGGGTTTGGGGTTTGTGAGGACGTCTCCATGTCCTGCTTCCTTCTGTCTTCTTTTATCTATAGCGTCCTTCATCTTGATTGCGTGGGTCATGTCTGGGTCACAACACAACTTTCGTCCTCGTTTTGTGTGAAATCTAGAGCATAAAACAAAGAAAAAACAAAACAGAAACAAAAACATTCAGTGTAACCGCAGGAATCTCACAAAGAAAAAACAACAAATAGCTGACAATTTCCGGTCAGTAGAGGTTCAGAAATTGTGTCAGTGATAGTAATGAATTAGTGTAATGAAACAACTCCAAAGGTCTAGTGCCGTCTGCTTACTCACACAATTGCTTCAAAAGGACAAGGTCCCGCTTGCTGGATAGTGTAACTGATAATTCTTCTTGCAGGTAGTTTTCCATTTGACTTTTTCAGACAACAGGATGGGCTCCAGCTTGCTGTAACAAAAACACATTTCGGAAAAAACGTCCTGGCACAATAAATGGTGTAACACTCCTAATTCTTGTTCTGTGGCTTGGAGGGTGACAGTACAGAAGGTTTGTGATGTTGTGTTCACCATGTCACCAGTGGTATGAAGCGAGCAATCGTTAGCGACTCACCTGCAGAGGACCAGCAAAAGCAGGATGCCAAGCAGAAGAGGATGGGGTAGTACAGATTCATCATCCCAACCAGACATGCAACGCTGGCAAAAACACATCTGCTTAACACTACTCATACCTCTGCGCATTATAACCTTTGTTTCCCCCACCCCCCACACACGCACATAATCTCTAGTACAACACACACACACATACCTTCAAACACCCAGAAACCACACATTGGTTGGAGAAAATGCATGGGTGTGCATGTGCATGTGGTGCGAGAACGTAAGAGAGCAAGAGAGAGAGAGAGAGAGAGAGAGAGTGAGAGAGAAAAAGAGCGAGAGAAAGAGAGAGGGGAGAGTGAGAGAGAAAGAGAAAAGGAATGAGAAAAATGGAGTGAGAAAGAGAGACAGAGGGTGAGAGAGAGCGAGAGAGAGTGAGAGAGAGACAGAAAGAGAGTGAGGGAGAAAGACAGATAGGAGAAAAGAGCAAGTCTCAGGTGAATGGAAAATGTGATCTTTTTGTTGCTTTTAGCCCTCACACACCACGGGGGTAGTAGACAGGGGGCAATTATGTGATGAATGGATGTCTAATGGACCACTCATAATGATATACTGAGAGCTGAGGGTTTTAGAATATGACCATAGGGATGTTCTAGAAACAGGAAAAACTGTCATCCTAAGCAGTACAACATTAGACAAACTCCTGCCGTAATCTGCCACCAAAGTTCATCCAGCCTCTTCAGTCTGGCATCCAAATCTTTTCTCAAGTGTCTACAGAGCCCCAATCACTAAAACATAATTCCCCTCAGACTATGTTCTGGCAACGTCTAAAAGAGTGCTTCCTTAATCAAACCTTTAAATGTAACAGCAGGCACTCTAAAATAACTTACAGTTGCTTTAACTAGCTGTTACGTGGATAATGTTATCTGCTTGCTGGCAGCCCACTTGGTGATAGGTTACTGACAACGTGAGTGGTGCTACTCATAATGATAGAAATTGTGTTTCATAGATGATAGTGAATGAAACAAAGCTGGTAAACAAAATCGTAGCTATGTTGAAGTAATTTTGAACACAGCTTACAATGACATATACAACAACCTCCACTTTACCTTTTTAACTATGTTAATTAAGAAGGCCTATTTACAAATGGTGGACCCGGAAACAAATGGATTTGTAAAACCCAAACGACATTGGGTTACTGTTAGAAAGCTTCAAACCCAAGATAAAAAGAGGTCACATGTGGAAAGACAAAGGTGTTTACAGTGGTGATAGTCAGGAGAACTGCCAGACAGTTTAGACACTCGCTAGACACGGGATGTCAGGGGAGCGTTGACTCTGCTATGAGGATTTGATTCTTATACAGCCTTTCCTAACTGTCCTTGTTTGAATGGCAGTCAGAATAACTGTTTCTGCAACTAAACTAGAGCGCAGTAGTCATCATCTAAAGAATTATGCAAAATGTGCGTAATATATGGAGAAAACCAGCAGGTAATCTGTGTGCCAATTACAACACCCCCACCCCTCAAATAATAGTTATTTCTATGTCAGTATGAGTAATGTCAGTAAAAGTAATGGTAGCAACAAAGGAAATAAGGCAAACAGAAAGGTTTTATTATCCAAGTTTGGTCTGTGAGCATCTAACAGCTCTAAATCCTTAAGGCCGTGAGACACAAGAACAGTTCTGGAGAAACTTGTCTCAGTCAATAGACTGAATAACTAAAAAAAAACTACATTTACTCTGCGGAAGGAAAATAGCTGCTGTTGGAATAAAAGTAGCTTAAAAACCTTAAGGAACATTCTTTTGTTCTTTGTGAATAAGTGTCACTGAATAATGGCCAACTAACCGCTGAGACCACCACGTCAAACGATTCGTAGCTCGGTGAAGCTGTGGTGTTCTTTGTGAGTGGAAAATGGCCACTCTGCCTTCCCACTCACTTCATACAGTGAGTAAAAAGTACAACCCACACATCTTCAGTGGGAAATTGATGCAATTCACGTACCCATGACTCTGCAGCAGCACAGCACACCACATCACGTCATGCAGAATCCTGACGACACACCGGAGCCGATTGCATGCTTCACGCTACTTCTAGAAGAGCCTATTTCTTTTTCTTTGTTCACAATATGCTCAAATAAACAAACAACAAACGCTTCCTGTGTGCTGCTTACCAACCCGGTGATTTACATGTAACCCAACCCCAGTGCCCCAGTACAGTCCCTTTTCTCAGAACTTGGTCAAACAGACCACTGCAGAAAGGTATCTAGCAACTGCAATCGTGCCAGGAAGCCATGATAAGGCTGCAAGATTAATTTGCACTAAGCTGGTTTCTTTGCTTAATCTCGCCATTAAAACACGGAACCACTGTAGGAACATCAGCTTCATGTATCTGCATGGGTGACTCCAGGAACCGGGGCCAGAGGGTCTACACAGGGGCCTACAGTCTTAAAGATGCCGTGGCCGTCTCAGGGGAGGAACACTCTGGACAGTCTACTCTGATTCACCACATTTGACAGAGAGTAGCATACTGGAAATAAAGACAGTAAAAACTAAAATGTCAAAAAAAAAGAGAAAGATAACCAGCTGTTGACAGATGTCAGCTGCTGTCACAAGTGCAGTTGTGGATTTCGAAACCCCGGTGTTTTTGCTTTGGACACCTCATTGTCCTCTGTGTTTCGTGTATTAGGTGAGAGAGAGACACTATTGCTGGGGAACTCCCCACGAGTCAACTCTGCAGAACATAAGCCCACAAGCCCACAAGTTATAACCCTTCCATGTGTCAGAGTGCTAGTGACCCCCATTCCTTACCCCAAACACTTTCACACATACACATTCACAACCACACATCTACACACACCATGACGTAACAGGCGTAGTTTCTTCATTAAACACATTTATTTGTATACGTAAAACACTGAACACCATGACATGCTTGGATTGCACAATAGGTCCAATCTAACTGAGAACAACGCAGTGATCGCATTGCCCTCAGTGTACAAGGATCCCTAATTATATGAAAGGTTACAAATAAACATACAAACATAGAACAATTAATACAATAACAGTAATAACAGATGGAACACAGGTTATGTACGAGTGTGAGCTAAAACGCCTGCTGGTTTCGTCGAAGGCTTAGAAGAGGTGGTGGTGAGAACTGCTCCTGGGATATTAGCTCGCTTTTTAGCATCCACAAATTTCATTGCATTTATCACCCAGGGTTTCTTTGGATCTGAGCAGACCAGCTTTCCTTTGACTGTCGTGAATCTTTAAAAGTACACAAAGCAATGAGCAAAGTTACAATGACAAAGTTACAATTTATGAGCCAAACTGAAAAATTCCAAGGTGCTATTTATGCCAATCTACATTCACAGCTTTAAGAATCGAATCTTTAAAAATGAAATATCAAAAATTAATATGTAATATGCAGATCGCAAGAAGCCTTAATTCCTGTTATTCTAAGATGTTTTGCATTTCATCCACACTTCTGTACATGGACTATGCCTAAACATGATATAAAAAGTACTCACATAATTGCATCAATATGGCAGTAACCAGCCTTCTGTTCACGGTACGTTTTTATTTTTGTGACATTAAGAACGGTCGTAGAAGTCCTGATACAGCTACACGCAGATACCGACCTGCTCACTACAGTCACAAGCACACAGGGGGGATAAGGGGGAGACGATTGGTCAAAGCTCACTCAAAAAGGCAAGACATCTCGAAGCTAAATCAACAAACTACCAGACAAAGAAACGAAGAGAACATTTGCGGTGCAAGGGAGCGAAAGGAGAAGATGAGGTGATGAAGAGAGACACGGGGCCTCCCTGAACTTCTCACGTTGGCAGGAGGTGGTAGCCAGCATCACAGTTAGACACAGCAGGACAGTTTGCATCTCTTCACCCAAAGCGAGGCTGATCTCTATAATCTCATACCTGAGCTGAAGTATTTATTTATATGAGGCAAAGAAGGGAAATAATACTTCAGAACTTCCTACCACAGACACCCCCCCACCCAACCACCCAACCACTACCATTAGCGCCACCATTATCACCTTAGCAACAGAAGCCCCCTTGACACCCCAGTCTGCTGCCCATTCGCTGGAACGTTCACAAACGTTGGTTTTAGCAGCCCACAGTCCATGTAGTCCAATGGAAAATGTGTTTGTGTGTGGGAGGGTGGGGTTTATGAGCACATATGACCATCATTTTGAAAACCAATCTCCTGTTAAACCAACAAGGCATGTGTCAGACTGGAAAGTACCAAAACATTCACTGGTGAATAAAATAATAATTGCTTTGCCGTGATAATAAGAATCACCAAGGCCATGCAGACTTGTCTGTGTATATATGATGTGTATTTGTGATCTCTACATAAGCTTAGCACTTTTAACCCGCGTGCGTTTTCTATTGTAACAAACCCACTGATGATTTTTAATAAGCAAACTATGACTGTGAAAATAATTAGCTATTTTCTTTTGAGCATTTAAACATTCTGACATTGAGCTACTGTATGTCTGAGTGAGTAATATTCAGAAGAGAGTTAGCTTCCTGTAGCTTCGTGTGGTTGTTCTGAAGGTGTGAGGTTGTAGCGCTTCAAGTTAAAATGGCTGTGTGGGTCAGTCTCAGAGTTAAGAGGAAATACGCACTTATGCTTCTGACAGATATATATGATTTCCAAGTATTGAGCAGACAATTTTAATAATCATACCTTCCTGCCAAAGAGCAGTGTGGTATTTTTAGAAAAAAAAAACTAAACAGTTCCATTATGTACTTCATGTCATTTCAGTCATACAGTCAATATATAGTCTAAGTAATATGTAGTCAAGGCAATTATTATAAAGTCTATTTTTTGAAAATAGAATTTTATAGGTAGTTATAAAATGAAAAAAATATTTTCAGGTAATTTTGTCTTCTGTTAACTCAGCTGTCTGTTCTAGTAAGGAAAAAGGGAGATTAGCAAAAAGTAATAAATAAAGAAAACCTCTCCTAATTCTTAATAATTCAGGTTTAAGATTTACCAAACAAAATAACGTGAGCTCTCCACTCCACATCCCTGGAGCGCTCAATTCGGGATTATTACTTAAACCGCTGCTTTGTAGAACTGCATGAGACTATTTACAGCAAAGTGATATTGCGCATTTCGAGAAAGGAAGGACGTGGAAACGTAACGACAGAGTCTTAGTATTCCCAAGAGTGCGCAAAATTTGTGTTCTGTCGCAAAGGCGTTTAACGTGTAACTGCGTGAATGCATACAGACGACACATGCATCGCAGACGACAAGCAAGTTTCACTGAGATTCAGGACATGATTTTGGGACCAAGGTTTTTTTTTTTTTTACAAGAGCAAGGACATTGTTGACAAACACAGGACACATCCATGGATTTTATCAGATCACTGTCGAGACGTACAGACCAGTCATTTCATTCGAACTTTAACCCATGCAGTTTTGGGAAATAAACTGTGCTGAGATGCAGTGGAACTCAGGAAGACCTCGAGGCACGTAGTGTCTATAACAGAAATAACGTAAGAGGAAGACCCTTACTGAAAGCTAGTGTAGTAGTCACGCTTCAGGCAGACTGTAGAAGGCACATTACCTGATCAGGTAGGATATTGCGACGTTAGGATACGGATTATGTGGGCCAGTTCGTGATACCCAGCGACTGATCTGAAAACCTGAGCTGGAGTTTACGACAC
This sequence comes from Brachyhypopomus gauderio, assembly GCF_052324685.1. Lineage (NCBI taxonomy): Eukaryota > Metazoa > Chordata > Actinopteri > Gymnotiformes > Hypopomidae > Brachyhypopomus > Brachyhypopomus gauderio. The sequence continues at coordinate 17,665,272 of NC_135217.1, read as the reverse complement.
TGACACCAGCAGTGCTGCCTTTTGCTCACTAGATGGCAGCACAACCTCTCCTAAAAACAATCAGGCCTCCCCCCCAGCACCAAACGACCATGACAGATTTGTGAATCAGGCCATCACACAAACCAACTTCCATGAAAATGAATAGGCGGAAAATGCCTTTAAATTGTGTTCTCAGTATTTCCTGATTAAACCATTACTAGTTAATGATTTATGGTGTATTTATGGTTATGTTGATCTATCCATGTTGATAATCAGTTCGTAAAATCAAATTAATATAATTTTTAAGAGTAGTCTGTGCAGTGAAATAAAGAATAAAGGCAATTTCATATTTTAAATCTACACCTGAGGCCGAAAATGAAAGGATTCCCAGCGTCCTCGGTATGAAAGTGACACACTTATCATCACACCATCATAAGTTAGGAGGTCATGCTGAGGTTGTAGAGGAACACGTGCCCTTCTAGCAGTGAGACAGAAATACCCTGGCATTGCACTTCCATTAAGGACAACTGGCGGCTCAAAGACTCGATTGACGAAATACCGACCATGCAAGAAGGATCACGTAAAGCCACACTAATAGCGTGGTGACTTCCTGAGCTGTGGTTTCCATCTTGCTGGTTGCATGCATCACCTCCACTTCGACAGAAGCTCTCTGCAAAAGCACGTCAGCGCAGACGAAAGGCACACACACGCATGCTGCTTCAGCCTGGAGCACGATCACGTCTGAAAGAGTGTTCTTGACATCTATTGCCTCCTAGATTGTAGTGGTGACATCCAACGGAAACATACGCCTATTTCATAATGCATAAGAATGATGTGTGATCAGCTTAGTCACGATGTCATGAATTCCATTGTGCTCAATGTCCAAAAGGCCTCAGACACGTGATCACACTTTACTTCACTGCACACGTTAACGACAACACCTGTTTATTTATGTGTGGCTCTACATGCTTAATCCCTTGTTCTCAAAATATTGTTATTAATCTGGTAGTTATCAGGCATAAAGAACACAATGTACAGTGTGACAATCTGAAAATAACTTTAGACTGGGCAGGAAGTATCAACATCAGTGTGGACATAATTGTAGTATAAAAATATTAGGGTATGTACAGTCACTACATTAAGCAAAGAGATTTCAAAATAGTAACAGTAATAACAATAATTTCACATACCAGTTTGAAAATTCAGATAAAAGCAAATTTCTTAATTTCCTATCCTTATAGCCCACTAGAAATTAAATACTAAGCATTGTTAGTTTAGAAACGTAAGTAGTAACCTAACTAACTACAAACCTAACTAAATTTCATACTGTTGTCCTTTTACAGATCTTTTACACTGCCAGTCATGTGACCACATGGGGATTTCCTGTGTAGTTCCTCTTCATGGTGTTGAGTAAGTTTCATACTGGCATTGTCTATTCACAGCCCGGAGACACTAAAATAAACTCCCTGAGTTAAATATATCTTGGGCAATTGTACAGGAGGAAAAAAATCCTCATCCTAAGGATCTGCGTCTCTATCTTTAAGATTAAATGAACTATTAATAGCTTCTCCGTAACATATGTCTCCGTTGACATATGATTGAGCTAGCAAAGTAGTGACAATCTATTAGGCCTACAACTATACTGTTTGTTACCTACAATTGAATGATTGACGTATTGCAATCATATTGTTTTAATTAACCTTTTAAAATCATCTATTATATTAAATTTAATTTGGTGTATGAGCTCTTGCTGGTATAGCTTTGTTCAAAACGTCTAAATAAATATTCTATTTCAAGTAGAAACTATTAATTGTTTATCAAATTATTATCTATTTAATTATCATTATATTCTAAGTCTGTTGTTTTCAAATAGCAAAATATACAAATTAGTTTAATCTTTTTCAACAAAGTGGCACCAAAATATATATATTTATTATTTATATATAAATTTATATATTTTATATATTTTAATATATTTATATATAAAAAAAAATGTTTTAATCGGGGTGACCCATCAGTGTGATGTTGCCACCGCTGCAGTTTAAATGAATGTCTGTCATGGATCCAGAGCAACTCATATCGCTTATGTGGTTGAGCTCAAAGCTCAGTATGCCTAATAAGTGTGGTTTGAACATGCAAACACCACATCAAAATAACAAAAAATGTACACCAATCAGTCAGCTGTTTCCTTTGAACAAGAATACTTTCATATAAATCCAGTATGCTCTTTCTAATATATAGTTTGAGCATTCATTTTGCTCAAAGATGTAACGATGCAATAGAAAAAAATATAGAAGAGATGATGCACAAATGAGAAACCAAAACTAACCAGCAAAGGAGAAATAACAGCAAGACAACTCACTATTAAGCAACGACTTTAGATCAGTGATCAACTGGTCAGATTTTCAGAGTAATTTGAGTGAATGTAAAAGCATGTGTCACAGTGCATCATTTCTAACAGAGACGCTCTCAACATGTTCCAGTGATGCTTGTAAGTGGCATAAATTCATGCATCACCATGACTTCCCTATTCAGATAGAATATAAAGGCAGAGTTTTGGAATGACTGCAGTATTAGTATTAGAACAGTAGCATTCCTGCAGTCTCCAGTCCCCCAGGACTAATCAGCTAACATGCATCACTCTCTGACACCACGACAAGCAGTCTGCCTGTTTTGTTTGGTGACCGTTCTGTCAAGCTGTGTTCTTGGAGGTAAGTGTTTTTAACACAACAAACTATATTTTCTGTGTAATAATAACATTACTATTTGTATTATTACATCATATGCTCCTACTAGGTTGTAAGTCTGAGACTATTTCTTATATCTTCACTTACAATATCACTTTTCTTGTGCTGTCACAGTGTACTCTCAGGATGGTAAATTACCAACATGCTGTTATCGCACCAGCCATGTTCAAATTAGGGGCCCTATTGAAAAATGCGCACATCTCCCAGCAAGACCTAAGTGCCACGAGGCTTACGTGTAAGTTAGTTTATATTTGTCAGACTGCCAGAGTTTAATTAAACTATCTTCACTGCATAGATAAGAGCAGAATGTTTTGCTGTTCATGCTTTAATGTTTGTTCTGAGTGATGGTTTAAATGTCATGGATATGTTGTTTGCTAACAGTTGACCAAGCGGCAAAAACGTGTTTGTTCACTCCAAGTCTGCCCCTCTACACAGATTTATCATGAGGAATGGACATGTGCATTGTAGCAGTGTGGATGCAATTGGGATCAAACATACTTTGGCAAAACTGGAAAAGGTGAATTCAGATATGGTTGGAAGCAATTAGATTTAGTGAAAAATGGTGAAAGTGAAATGTCTCTGGTAGTGAAGCAAAGCAGAGTGAAATGCCAAGTTTTATATTACATCCCTTTTTAGTTTCTGATGTTAAACTAAAACTCCTTAAGTCATGTCATGTTCATGTCGACATTATCTCAGTAGTATCTTCTACTGGACACTTCTATGATCAGTGATTAAATTGCTGATCTCTCTTTCCTCTCTTCAACATATCCTACAGAAAGGCAACCCATGTGTGGACCTCATCCAATACTGAAACAGGAACTGAAGAAGCACACAGTAGTGCATAAGAGTCACAATCTCCTTCAATACTTCCGTTCATTGGTTGGGCCAAAGCTCATATTCATACCTTCCACCAGCCAGCTCAACATCTGGAACACAGAACGCAGCATACTGGGAAAAACCTGATTTCTAACCAGATAGACATCCTTCTGTTTACATTACTTCATACTCTGAAATGAAACTGTTAATTTCACATCTCAAATTTGCCACTCCAGGGCTCTGTGGCACTCCACAGCAGGTTTTATCGTGTGCTGTAACCTCATGCTTTCAGTGTTTTCATGTTTACCACCCCACTCTCTCTCTCTCTCTCTCTCTCTCTCTCTCTCTCTCTCTCTCTCTCTCTCTCTCTCTCTCAGGTCTTCTTAATCTGACTTTCTGACCCTTCTGATTTATTAGCTTAGGGAACCTTTTTCTGACCCCTCAACCCTGGAGATCTGACCCCTCACCTCTGGAGATCTGACCCTTCAACCCTGAAGATCTCTCCTCATCTTTGTATGACAGTCAAATTCCCTTTCCACATTCAAGTTCAACCGTAAGACATATCTTTTAGATAGATAGATAGATAGATAGATAGATAGATAGATAGATAGATAGATAGATAGATAGATAGATAGATAGATTTTAGGTTCTGTGAGCATCTTTGGGCTCTTACTGTAAAAAGTGTTGTGTATTATTGTTTATTTATGAAGATAATTTAATTTATTGTTATATTTATTATCTTTATTTTTACTTCTGTATTTATGCATTGTTTAGTTCTAATGGTTGCATATTTTGTATACATAAAATAACCAACACAAAGGGCATTTAATAAATGTTGAAATTATTATGCAAATCTCTTCTGAGCTATCAGTGTGGTGGTTTTAGTGTTTGTATCTAATAACTACTCACATGCAAACATCCATCTCAGCTGCTGCAAAACTACTTACATTGACAATAGAGAAGCAGGTTGCCAAAAGGGTTTGCCTTTGGCCATTTCTGTCACAGGACGGCTTTAACCTCTAATGTTGCAGGTCATTTACTGTTGAGGATTGTCCCTTCACTCTGGTGCTTTGGGGAACACCCCCACAATCCTTGAATAAGTTCTCACGTATTTGTCTCATTTACTAAATCATGCTAATGTGCTGATCATTTATAAAATATAGAATAAAGCGAAGATGTACAAGTTCAAACCATATGTTACATCAGTAGCGAACCGTGACCATTAAACCTGGGCTCGCCCCCCCCCCCGGAAAAAAATTGTTTCCTTTCCTAATTAACTGCAATAAATAAAAAAGAAAAAACTGAGATGACAGTACAGGCTTAGAAACGCAATAAATAATAATATCTGTACTAGATAACTTCTTATGCAAAATAAGGTTCCAACAAAATGAGGTTCACAGCTCTGTGTTCCTCAGAAGCGGAATATGTAAACAACGCGCACAAGGGCATCAAAGGACTGAATCGAAACTAGCTAGCGGTGGTACGCTAACGACAGCTAGCATCGCCACAGCGGGCGGAAATTATCATACAGTTAAGCCCGCCCACTAAGAGGGAAGATATGATTGGTCAATTTTGCTGTCATTTGAAAAGCCCTCTGTAAACGAACAGTGGGCATCACAGACCTGATAGGGGGAGACACAGGCTCACAGGCTTCCACTTAACTCCTCACCTTCCAACACAGATTGAATAGACACAGGTGAATAATTTATTTGCTATATTTCTGTAATTGTTTAGATGTCGATTGTCAAACTGTAAGTAGATTAAACATTTTTTATAAATTATATATATTTATATTTTAAGAATATTTTAGGCCCTCTGAGAGGGCGTAGAGGGCCCTGACGGTTCCCCACTGTGTTACATATGTCTTACTCAAATTTATGTACATCTGGCTCGGAGAGATAGGGAAAGGGCCCCGGTAACCCCGGTAACCCCGGTGTACCCTGCAGTAGCTTTGCCCAATAGCAGTGCAAAGACAACACTTGAACCTAAAACTTTCTAGTCTTATACACCTGTGTCAAACTTAAGCCTGTGTCACGCTGACCCCACCCCCACCTGTCACTCATATCTTTGTTTTGGTTACCCATGTGCTTCCCCTGCCACTCCCATCATTTATAACCCCGCCCCCTGATTATCATTCACACCTGCGTCTGGTACGTTTCCGTGTTAGTCGGTACAATGCTGCTTATTGTGAAATTTGTCTCTGGTTATGGTTCCTGAGTTTCTGGATATGAGGTCTGTTTGAAGTTATTGTTGGTGTGTTCCTAGTGGGTATTATTTCACGCCCCTGGCATTACAGCCTGTTTCAAGAACCCTTTGTCCCCATCACATCACCTAGTCCCATTTGCTGTTGGCCTATTGGTTTTGATGTAATAAAATTAAGTTTTGATGTCGATTCATTTACTGTTTTTAGGGTTCCAGGTTATGATGAGGTAAGAGCTCACCCCACCACCAAACCCTTAGTGTTAGTATTAGAACTCCTTTTATTTCATAGTGTTCTCTCGGGATGACAAAATGCGTATATGCTGTTATCACACCAGCCCTGCTTTAATTAAGCACCCTATTACAAAATGTGTACATCTCCTAGCAAGACACAAGTGCCTCGAGGCTTATCTAAGTTAAGTCATGTTTGTCAGACCATCAGACTTGAATTAATCTTTCACTGGTTATGACAATGTTTATTCGGAGTGATGGTTTAAATGTGATGGATATATTGTTTGCTAACAGTGGAGCAAGTGGCAAAAACATGTTTGTTCACTCCAAGTCTGCCACCTTTCACAGATTTATCATGAAGAAAGGAAATGAACATTGCAGCAGTGTGGATGCAATTGGGATCAATAATACGTTGGCTAAACTGGAAAAGGTTGAAATCAGATATGGTTGGACGCAACTAGATTTAATGAAAATGGTGAAAGTGAAATGTCTCTGGTAGTGAGGCAAAGCTTTATCCAACATCCCTTTATAGTTTCTGATGCGTTGCTATACAATATAGTTACATAAACTCTGATAGTAATTAGTGATTCTGGCTGTAGACACTTTGAAATCTTCCATGCCTACGTTATCTCAGTAGTATCTTCCATGGAATAGACGTCAGTGGTTAAGCCAGAATACAGATCTCTCTTTCCTCTCTTCAACATATCCAACAGAAAGGCAACCCATGTGTGGACATCATCCAATACTGAAACAGGAACTGAATAATCACACAGTGTATTGGATAAGAACCAGAAGCTCTTTCAGTACTTCATTGGTCGGGCCAAAGCTCATATTCATACCTCCCACCAGCCACCTCAACATCGGAACACAGAAAGAAGACGAGACCCAAGTCTTTATGCAGCCTACTGGGAAAAACCTGATTTTAAACCAGACAGAAATCCCTCTGTTTACATTATTTTATACTCTGAAATGAAGCAGTCAACTTTTTTTTACATCTCTTTGCACCTCTGTGCAATATTTTTATATTTTATATTTTATTTAAACATTATTTATGAAGACAATTTATTTTATTATGATACTATTTGTTCTGTAAATGTATTTTGTATTATGTACATATTTTGTTGCCAACAACTTAAAAACAACTCAAAACAAAATGAAGTTGTTTGTGTTTAAGTAACTGTCAAGATGATTTCAATCTGTGTATTATTACGTGGTCAAATAAAAGCACCTGCAGGACATAAACAGTGAAGCAGTTTGGCAACAGCAAACACCAGCAGTGTTTTGGCCCTTCCTGTCATGGGATCGCATTAGATGTTCCAAGATTTACAAGTCATTTACTTTTGAGGATTGTCCCAGCACTCTGCAGCTTTTGGAAACTCCCCCACAGTCGTGTCTGTTTCTCCTTGAATGAGCTCACACACACTTGACAATCTCAATCTGTCCATGGTTTCCTTTCTGCCTCTAACTCAGTGGTTCTCAAACTTTTTCTATCATTCCCCACCTCAGAAGAAGGGGAAATTCCATGCCCCACCTGTCCCATATCACCCAAACAAAATGGTAATAAAATACAAATGGGGGGTGGCGATCGTGATTTGTTGACCGGGGGGGTGGGGGTGGCAAATGTAATGTAAAAAAATCCATGTAAAAAAAAAAATGTAATCCCACCCCTCTCTAATCTTAAACCCTCTCTAATCCCACCCCTCTCTAATTTCAACCCCTCTCCCTCCCTCCCAACATACCACATGTTAACACCTTTAGCACCATCATCTCATCCTTTCTTCCTTCCACCCTCCAGGTTCTCCCAGTCATTCTCTTCATCCTGTCCTGTCTCTCTATCTCTCCCCTACTGTCTCCACACTACTTGCCAAAGAATACTGACGGTTATATGACTGTTTCTACAGAACAGGGAAAATACTCATTGCATGCAGAACAATGACAGAGTACATTTAGCTGACACCAGAAATTATGCAACAGTTTAGATCAGTGATAAAAAAATATGGACTGATCTTCAAAAAGTGTTTCATAATATTGTCCAAGAATGTGTGATAGTGAGTTGTAACTGATAGTGTACAGTAAATGTACAGTTACACATACATCACCAGGATGTTCCTATTGCAGACAGAAGATAATGGTGCAGAATCACTGTGCTAAAGAGGAAGAACTGTAGTGTTCTTACATTGAATGAATGAATGTTCGATTTTATATAGCGCCTTTCCAGATTCCCAAGGCGCTTTACAATTTAACACAGGTACAAGTCACAGACAATCAATCACACACACACCAGCGAGAAGCGGCAGCCAATTGCGCACAGCGTACTCTCTACCGGAAGCCACAGCCCCCTGGGGGACTGAATGGGGTGCAGGAAGGGGAGAGAGGACAGACTCTAGTGGCAAAGCACCATCCACCACTGGGTATACAAGCACACACACAGACACTACTTTTTTTTTACACAGACACACACTCAGGGAGACACACACACTACACAGACACACACTCAGGGAGAATTTTTTGTTGACTGCCAATTTACCTAACCTCCATGTTTTTGGACTGTGGGAGGAAACCGGAGATCCCGGAGGAAACCCACGCAAACACAGGGAGAACATGGAAACTCCACTCAGATAGGGACTTGAACCCAAGACCCCAGTGCTGAGAGGCAAACGTGCTAACCACCAAGCCACCGTGTTGCCCAACTTCCCATCATCTGCAGTGATGCATGTTTTTCTGACTGCTTTTGATTGGCTGCTCTTCAGTGATGCATGTTTTTGTGACTGCTTTTTTATTGGCTGCTCTTGGGCAACCCAATGATGTTTCCACTGGTGTGTGGCATGCTCTTGTAATGCTGTCATTCTGAGAACACATCTCCTACCTCTCTAACTTGATGTTCTACTGATCTGCAGTGCTCTCCTGCAGTATCCAGAGAAAGGCCTGCTGTGGGGGCTGTGTTCATGCACGTGTTCAGGACCCTGGTGTACACACACGCCCATCAGGGTGTCTTGATGCTTATTTGTCAGATGACTTTCAGTGAAAACACTGTCAGACATATTTTATGTGAATGAAACCCTCATTGGATGTTCAGATGAGACGGTTATGTCATCTTGACGTCAAGCAGTTCTACATGCCTGGAATGCAGCTTCCCCTCCCAGTCTGAGACTCTGACCAGATTCACCACAGAGAGCAGAAAAATTCCATCTTAAGTCCATCTTTCCTATCTTAAGTCCATTTTTAGTTAAGAAATAGGTCTGTGGTTCAGGGCCTGTGGTTCTCTGTAGTTTGTAAAGGTCTGTGTTGAAATATACATTTAATAGGGTTCATTTAAATTTTATTTTACATGCATCATATGTATGGACAGTATTAATGTACGTAAGTACAGCATTCATTTCACACAGAAGCGCCTGCCTCCTTTGAACACATCATGATCGTACATTGTTTAATTGACTGAGAAATGATCAAAGAATCAAATTATCTAATTAAGCCCATCTGTAAAGTCATATGTTAAAACGTCCCACAGTTGAACAGCCATCAAACACCTACAATGCAGGTTGAATTTTATGTCAGTTTATGACATCTTTTTTTTACTGACAAGATGGATACATATGAAGTATGAAGTATCCCAGGATGCTGCGGTGCGTGTCTCAGTATGGACGCCCCCTGCTGGCCGCCCCTGTCAACAGCAGCAGAGTTGTGTTGTAGTAGTAGTAGTAGTTCCTGCCCCCGAGGACAATGTTACCCATTAGTGGGTTCGCCACCTGTGCGTCATTTGTCTTTATGTCTTTACGTTGAGTGTTTCAACCAGCACATTGGTGGTTATTGCTGGTAAACAAGGTTCATCACAGGTTTTGTTTGAGCACTATTTACATTATTAAATGTTTGACGAGACTTGCATTGTTCGCCTCCGTAATTCTGCACATTCTCCACCCATGACGTTGTAATAAAAGAGCAGGATATAATTTTGATTTAATTTAGCTTCAAAAGCATCAAAGTGTGAAACCAAGTGGGTAGT